>NC_063189.1:35792287-35799787 GCF_017589495.1 Alosa alosa
TCTCTTTCTTCTTCAGCAACAGGTACATTTCTTTTCCAACCATTTTTGACACTCCAAATACTGGGTCTGTGCTTGCAATTATCTCTGATGTCGGAGCCCCTGGCGCGGCACAGGGGAGACTCGGTGAAGGCTGTGGGGCTACCCATGGCACAAGGATGCCGCAGGAAAAAAACAAATCAGACCCAGGAAAAACAAACAAAAACAAACTAAAAAAAACAGAACAAAGCAAAACAGTGCCTTGTGAGCTTCCACTTGAACGTGGCAAGTCCTTGAAGACTTGTTTTTTGTATTTTTTTAGTTGTTTTTTGTGTGTGGAAACTGTAATGACGAGCACTAAAGGGTTGTCTGTCGCTGTGAGGCACAGCCATGGAGCACTTTACACTAAGCAAGCGCAAGAGGAGTTTAGTCTAATGAGAGAGCCAGCAATGGAGAGAAGAAGAAGAAAGAGATCCAGAGACAGCAAATGGGGATAAGAGACCGCGCGCGAGAGAGAGAGAGAGAGAGAAACTAATAGAAAACTGATGGGGGTTTTGGGAATGCACGTGGAGAGGCGAACAGGGCACGGGAGACCGCGCTGCTGAGAGGAGGCCCAGTTTTTTTGGCCGACAGTTGGATGGCGGCACAGACGTTCCAATATCCCCTGAACGTTACGAGACTCGCTGGAGAGACAGTCAATACAAGGTAGCCTTAATGACACATCCAAATGGAGCGAGACGTCTGCTGTGTGTGTGTGTGTGTGTGTGTGTGTGTGTGTGTGTTTGTGTGTGAGTGGGTGTGGGTGAGTGAGAGGATAAGTGCAAGTCATAGGGACCACATGAAGAATTTATTAACCATGAGCCCCTCAAACTCTTATTAATTCATTAACATTAATATGGACGAGTAGGTTATTGCTGCGGTGAAGTGTTGAAAAATGAGAGGGGTTCAGAAGGGGGGAGGACTGTGCTCTAAAAATAGCTCTCTTTTAATTCCAGGAATTTCACACTGGCTATAGAAATCAAACTCTTCGGATGAAATCCAAGGGTTGTGCGAGGTGACAAAAATCAAGAGAATAATTTCAAGAATGGCCTAGAGCATGTTCAGCCATAAAAATGACCTTTCCAAGAACAATGGCAGCTTTGAACAATGAGCCTAGCCGCTGATACCCATCCCAGCTCACCATTCCAAGCATCGCTCGCGCGGTTCATGACTGCCATTTAAAAAAGGATACGGACGAGGCCAGAGCACTTGTCTAAACAGAAATGAGCACACATGATGAAAAAAAAAACCTTCTTCAATCGAGGCCATGACTGCTTTCATCTCAGAGTTTCATAGGGAGGTTTCTCTGATGGTCACCAGCAACAGAAGACCGTGACAAAATTCCATATTCCTCTCTCTATTTTAGGGTCTCTCACTCTCTCTCTCTTTTTCTCTCTCGCTCTCCTTCATAATTCACTGCGTCAACCTTGTTTTTTCATGAAGCCAGAGAGACATGAGGATTCACCGGGATCAGAGAAAATCTTGATGATTCTGTGTGTGTGGGCCAATTTTCTTGCGGGATTTTAAAATCCATCCAAAGCCCAGAAATAAGAGTGTGATTTGTAGCTGTAGAATTGTGGTCACACATTTGACATGGGGAGGAAGGAGTGAGGGGTAGACAACATTCACATGGGGAAGGACATTTGGCAGTGTACACAGTGACTCAAGCTTACCTATGTCTGAAATCTTTATTTCTTAGGAAATCGGAAAGCAAAGAGAGCAGGAGAAACAGGAGAGAAACATAATAGAAAAGCATAAATTGAGACTGATATACTCGAGAGCATACACACACACACACACACACACACACACACACACACACACACACACACACACACACACACACACGCACACATGTAATCTTTGAACATTCAAAAAGAATAAGACATAGTGTATAATAGATCTGGAAATACACACACACACACACACGTGCACACACACACACACACACACGCGACGCACGCGACGCGACGCGACGCACGCCATGCCTTGCACAAAATCCTACCATCCCCACACAACTAAACACAAAAACACCAGCTAAACTGCTTTGATTAGCCAGCAAGGGTCTGTGCCTCCCATTCATCCTCCACTCATCAGCTATAATTCACACACACGCTCACACACACACCCCTGTGTGTTATGGCCTGTGCCATGGCCATAACACCGCTCCACTCTGAAAGCCTCACCTGAACTCCAACCCTCGCCGTGCGCTCACAGCGTATGCCCGGCCCCGTGCTCTCCTAATGGCCAATCGATTGTGCCGTGGACAATGAGTGTGCCGCTACTAAACCGTGTCTTTTAGCAGCGGTGTGGGCCGTGTGCTTGGGTGGCACGCTGTGATTATATGGTGCCCAGGACCCGCGCCTTTTCATTTACTCTGCCATCACAGGCAGAGGGCCTGCTGTTTAATGGGCCCACCTTCATTTAAATGGCTGCCATTAGCAGCGCTCCACACACACACACACAAACACACTTTCTCACACTCACATGTACAAATGCACACACTTTTCTCTCTCTCTCTCTCTCTCACCCACACACACAAACACTCTCTTTCTTTCTCTCTCTCTCTCTTTGTCACACACACACACACACAAACACGCTTTCTCACACTCACACATACAAATGCACACACTTTCTCTCTCTCTCGCTCTCTCTCTCCCACACACACAAACACTCTCTTTCTTTCTCTCTCTCTCTCTCTCTCTCTCTCTTTGTCACACACACACACACACACACACACACACACACACACACACACACACACACCAGTGCTTACTGCATGCCTGTATGAAAACAAAACATTGGGCATGTATTGGCAGTTCTGCTGATACTGATAATGAAAGCTTTTCAGTGGCCTTTATGACTAATTTGTTCTGTAAAGCATCAAAGAGTTCTTACAAAGCGGACCCTTACCAGACCTGCGGCCCACCTTAATACTTTAGTCCAGCTACACCCTGGCTCTTGGTGAGCAAATGTGTCAAATGCACATTAAGGTTTTTAGGCAGCCATAAAAAAGGAAAAGAAAGCATTAGAGAGAAAGATGAGATGAAGAGAAAGAGTGAAGAGAAAGAGAAAAGGAGGGAGAGAGAGAGAGAGGGAGACAGAGAGAGAGAGAGAGAGAGAGAGAGAGAGAGAGAGAGAGAGAGAGAGAGAGAGGAGGATCATATACAGTGGGAGTAGATGAGGTGAGGGCAGAGATTAATGTTACTGTAACTGAAGTCACAAGAGAGATAGATAGAGAGAGAGAGGGAGATAGAGAGAGAGAGGGAGATAGAGATAGAGAGAGGGGGGGTCCGATAGTCAGAGATAGAGAGATATATTGAGAGAGAGATTGAGAGAGGGGGCAAGGAGATACTGGAGATAGAAATGGATAGAGAGGGGGAAGTGTGGGAGAGCGAGAGAGGGAAAATGAGTGGAGGTGCTGGAGAGGGGTGTGGGGAGAGGGAGGGAGAGAGAGAAAGAGATGGAGTGAGAGAGGCAGAGAGAAAGAGTGAGAGAGGGAGAGAGAAAGGGAGAGAAGGTGGGAGGAAAAGAAAAAGAGAAGGAGAGAAAGAGGGATGGAGAGAGAGTGTGAGGGAGTGAAAGAGTGTGAGGGAGGGAGGGAGAAAAAGAGGGAGAGAGAGTGTGAGTGAGGGGTGGCTGGGTGCTTAGTGTTGGGTGACTATGAGAAGAAAATGTATGACGGCTTGAGCTGGTGCTGATAAGAGGAGCTGAGAAACAGATCTGATTTCAGCCCAAATGGCCATCTCCAGTCAGGGATGAGAGGCCTCTCTAATAGTGTGTGAGTGTGTGAGAGAGGGGGTGAGGGAGTGAGTGTATGTGTGCATGTGTGTGTGTGAGAGAGGGGGCGAGGGAGTGAGTGTGTGTGTGCGTGTGTGCGTGTGTGTGTGTGAGAGAGTATAAGTGTAAATGAGAGATAGAAAAGGGAGGGGGAAAGAATTTCTTAGAATGTGTGTGTGTGTGTGTGTGTGTGTGTGTGTGTGTGTGTGTGTGTGTGTGTGTGAAAGGGAAAAAGAGAGGAGGACAGAGAATGTGCTCTGGATTTGATCAGTAGCTACAGCAGTAATGTCTATGGGCGGTCACATCTGGCCTCCTCGTGTGTGTCTAATGTCCAGTCCTGTCTCTGCAGGAGTCCGTCACACACACTGCTCATCCACACAGCTCAGACCACATGGATGAGTTCTCCAAATAATTTCCACAGCTAGCATGTTAACTAAAATAACATATGTGCTACGAAATCATTAAAAACGGATTATTGCTTGAAATGTTGCATTAACTTTATCACGGTTAATCTATATAAAGAGCAATAAATTACTCGGCAATTATTAAGCACGTACATAATTAAATATAGTATAATATAATATACTAAAATATAATAAAAAAAATATGTAATAAACATAAATTCATTAAGTTAAATTAAATTAACTAATCAACTGTATAAAATATTGTTTTAAAATGCTTAAGCATTTTATTTAATTAAAACTTAATTAAATTTGAATGAATTAACATTACAATTACATGTAATTAAAATTAAATAAATAAAATTATTTTCTTTTGCTAAATCACAATTTAAATATTTTATCACCATAGCTCTGTGAAACAGACATTTATGAGACATAATTATGAGATTGTGGGGGAATCTCTGGAAACATCATAATGATTATATATCAGTCCAGATATTTATATTTAGCTTGATGAGGACAGAGAACTGTATGATATGTAAGCAGGACGATTCCTATAATGGAACCCAGGATCACACAAAACACACACAACACACACACACACACACACACACACACACACACACACACACACACATACCCACACACACATTATCAACGCACTTTTCCTTCATGTTGAGCCCCCGAGGGCTTACACATATGCACTCCCAAACACACCCCCCCCCCCCACACACACACACACCAATGCCTTTGATGTGGGAGCGCTGCTAATATGTGGGCTGCAGAAGTGCAAAAGCTGATGAGCGAGCGTGTCCAAAGTCTTTGCTTGCGATAGCATGAGTAATGCATGGCTAATGCTACAGATGGCAGCGCACCTCGGCAGAGTGGGCAGCAAGTCAGCACTCTCAACCCCACCCACTCAGCTCGGGGCAACGCAGGGGCAGAACACCTCCATGATATCACATCATATGGAGGAAATATTCCAATGCATTTTTTAAAGAAATATAGGATCGCAATAGAAGTAGTCTCTCCACACACGCCGGCAGGATAGCTCTAGGCACCAATATTCTATATAGTAATTACATCCATCTATCCATCCATCTATCTATCCATCTATCCATCCATTCATCCATCCATCCATCCATCCATCCATCCATTCATCCATCCATCCAGCACTCCTCCCGTGTCCTCCTCCACTCCTACCTGAGCTCCATGACGCTGGTGACGTTGCCGGAGGGGAAGATGCGGCGGATGTAGTTGAAGTCGCCCACGAACAGGCTTCCGTCGGCGCCGCATGCCAGGGCCACGGGCGCCAGCAGCTTGTTGCCGTCCGCCTGACCGTTGCAGCTGGGGCAGGAGATGCTCCGGCGCCGGCCGTTGCCCATGATGGTGCTGATGACAGGGGGCTGCTGGGAGATGAAAATGTTCTCACCGTTCCCCTTATACAGGATGCCTGCCAGAATGGGAAGAAGGGAAAAAGGTCTTTTTGTTAGTATTCCACACCGGATGTAGCATACATTCAGATTTATTATTGATAGATGGAGCAAGGACTGAAAATAACAGATGACTTTGTATTTTCATTTTTTTTTTATATAACTGCCAACATGATGCAATTTCTTGGAGCACAGCAGTGTTCCTTTTCCTCTGTTTCCCAGCATAGAAAACAATGCTGTGGATATAGTATCAGGACTGGCAGTATGTTTGGGAGATCACATGCCTCACTCTCGGGTCAGTGGCAGTAATGTGGACAGGATCTGACCCACTGTCTGCCAAAAAAAAACAAACAAAAAAAACAATTAATCTGCTTGACACCAAGCCTTCAAACACTCTTCGTCCTCCTCATCCTCATGTTCCATCTCCCCGACCCCACTATTCACCATGCCTCTGTTTCAGCACGCCCCCCTCTCTGTGCTCATGCCTTGCCCACGGGCCCAGAACATCAGCAGTGCTAGCTGCAGCCAGAATAAAAATGCTACAAATCAAATGATAATGCAGCACTTGCAGGGACTGTTTGCATTTCATAAGAGGGTGTAATTAATTTAGGCTTTGAGCGTGTTTATTCTCAGATGAATTTCACCTTCTGAAAATCAGATGAAAGAGAGGCTTAGAATGTCACAGGTGCAGCTGTAATAAGTCGGATGCTAATTTACTGGCTCTGAGAGTAGAGTATCATTGGTGGCTGTTTTTATTGATAAGCTGTGGTGTGTGTGTATGTGTGTGTGTGTGTGTGTGTGTGTGTGTGTGTGTGTGTGTGTGTGTGTGTATGAATGTGTATGTGTCTTGAGTGTATAAGCGAGTGTTTGTGGGTGGGTGAAGTGGTGTTTTTCATGTTTTATATAAGTGGAAGTGTGTGTATGTGTGTGTGTGTGAGAGAGAGAGAGAGAGAGAGATAGAGAGAGAGAAAGTGAGAGAGAGGGAGTTTGCGTGCACCCCTTGAGCAGGGCCGGGTAAACTTGAAGAAAGTGGGCCACTTTTCTGGCATCTCAGTGGGGTTCCTGCGCTGCAGCTTGCTGTGATTCTGATAGCGTCGGGAGATGAAACGCTGGCTCCGGGCATCATCTCCCAGTTTAAGAAAATGACCTCCAGAAAATGAATGCAGAAAGACAAGAGGGCTTTTTTGAGGGGATTGAAAGATAAAAGCTGAAATGTGATCTAGCAGCTAAATTAGTGCCAGAATTTTGGCAAGTTCTCAACATGAAAGAAACACAGAGATCAAGTAGGGATATTAACATTCAAAAAAAAAAAAAAAAAAAAAAAAATAGTTTGCCAATTGTTTTGCCAATTATTATATTCTATTCTACATCAAAAAAATGAAACATATTTTTTACTACTCTAATTAAAGTTTGTGGTGGAATTATTTGCAAATTACTAGGGGCTTAATTCAATTAAATAAAGATAAAAACAATATTCAAACTAAAATAATAATATGGGTATATTCATTCAGGTTTTTAAGAAAATATTTCGCCGACATGTTCCTTTATTAAATAAATGATGCCCGCAATTAAATGTGAGGATATATTTTCATTTGAATTGAATCAATTCTCATAATGAATGTGAAGTGCGTGGCAGTGTCTAAAGCACTGTCTGGCGGCGTTAGTGGTGCGAGGGGTGGAATGTTGCGATGGGCCGTGGGGAGGCTGCTGATGGGCTGGCTTCTGAGCTGGGTCACGCTCTGCACTAGTGTCCAAGCTCTGCCTCCGCTATGCTCACTTCCTGCCTTAACTCTGGGCACTTTTCATTTACGCCTGAGGGACGTGTGTGTGTGTGTATGTGTGTGTATGAGAGAAAGAGAGTTTTCAATTTT
>NC_063189.1:35804787-35817287 GCF_017589495.1 Alosa alosa
GGGGACAGCCAGGCCCTCTGATACATTACACGCTTCCATACAGCCAGCGCTGACCCATGCTACACACACGGACGGAGCTACCCACATATGCAGTGGTCTGTGTGCGTGTGTTTATTTATGTGTGTGTGTGTGTGTGTGTGTGTGTGTGTGTGTCTGTCTGCTCATAGTGTGCATGCATGCATCATTTAATAATTGCACTTCCCGTAGATTTTGGAGGCAGTTGAGAGCCACCATGATGGAACACACTAGACACAACACACACACGCACACACACACACACACATCCAGCCACCCAAACAGACATGCAGGCAAGACAGCTCTTATCAGAACGACCCAGAAAGGTGGAAGTGAAAATGTGGGAGAGAGATGGGGAGAGAATAAGAGAGAGAGAGAGAGAGAGAGAGAGAGAGAGAGAGGGAGAGAGAGAGGCTGGGCAATCGAGTGGAAACTGTCTGTAAGTGAAAGAGGACAAAAAAAACTGACAGAGCCTTTTGACCCGGCAAGTCTCAGAGGACAGAGCCCATGTCAGAGAGAGAGGACAGAGAGAGAGAGAGAGAGAGAGGAGAAAGGAGAGAAGAAAGGAGAGAGAGAGTGAGATAGTGAGATTAAGTGGTAGCGAGTGAGAAAGACTGGGGGGTGAAAGAGAGATAGAAAGAGAGTGAGTGAGAGAGAGAGGGTGAGAGAGAGATAGAGAGAGTGAGTGAGAGAGAGAGAGGGTGAGAGAGAGAGAGAGAGAGAGAGTGGGGTGTGATGCTCAGGCTCGGCGGTTGACTCGCGGGCAAGAGCCGTGGCTTTTAACAGCTCCGGTCCAGCCTCCAAAGGGCTGGGCTGGATTTCTGGAGGCTTATGTAAGAGAATCCCTGATAAAAGATTCATGCTAAATGATGAATGGAAAAAGGCGGCTGTGATGTGAGCAACTATCGCTCAAAGCCAGGCTAGTCCACCTCCACCCACTCTCTTAAGACCACCCCGCCCCCATACACACACACACACACACACACACACACACATACTCTCTTAAGCCCTTCCAGTGTTGGGACAGGAATTGGACCAGGTTCTTGCCCACATATCACAGAGAGGGGGATAAATATTGTAAGTGGTCGGGGCCTTTGAAAGAATGGCCTGCTTTTCATGAATGCATTTATCAGTGAATACTGAGGAGGCTACAAAAGAATACACAGAGCACAGAGGCCTCTAGTGTCTACAGTGTGTGTGTGTGTGTGTGTGTGTGTGTGTGTGTGAGACAGAGCTTAGGGTTCATAGCTCATGTTCTCTAGCTATGGCTGTTGATGTATGATTTGGGGAAGGGACAGTAATGTGATGACTATGGTGACAGGTAGAGGACGCTGGGGAGGACACACACACACACACACACACACACTTCCTGTGGTGAGATATATCTGACAATGTCCCAAAGGCCCTGTTCTCCTATTACCAGTATCACTAACATTTCAATGAAACAAGTGTATGAGTCTGGTCTCTGGGCCACCTGCTATTCCCTCACGCACTCAACGCCACATCCCCACGCTCTTATATCATGTCTATCGCCATGGTTTCACGCGCTAATATTCAGATCAGACGCACACACACACAGGCATGCACGCGACATTATCAATGGAAAACACACACACAACAACGACAGCCAGGCTTTGGAGGGCTGTGGTAATCACGCCATTATCCCTGTCAGGCACACACACACAGGCATGAGTGTCTGCCACACACACACACACACACACACACACACACACACACACACACACACACACACACACACACACGAGCCAGGCTTTGGAGGGCTGTGGTAATCACGCTATTATCCCTGTCAGGATCTCTGAGTGCTCCGTACTTAAGAGTGTGTTTTTTTCCAGGCAACAGCAATCAATCAGACCCACTGCTTTGCAGTGGAACTGCGGGAGAATGAGGCTGCGGTGGCCATTTTGGAAATACAGTAATCAGTGACCATTAGCCCGGTGTGAGTCTGTGGCACGGCCAGCGGTATGAGGGCGTTTGCAGTTGTTTGAAAACCCTGGCCTGCATACACAAGGCAGCAGGCAGTGGTGGTCATTTCGGCTCTAAAGGGATGGTAATCACTGGTCTGAGCCCTCCGTCTCCCGGAGGTTCGGAGCTGAAGGACGACGGCTCCTGGGCTGTTTGAGAATTCCAGCTTCTCGGTTGCTGGCCCTGACAGCGCGCCTCTCGGATCAATCATGGCTGCGAGCGTTGCTGCGGGCTGTAATTATAGCGCAGGCTAGGTGGCGAGAGCAGAGAGGCTTCACTTGCCAAGCCGTCCAGCCGAGACAAAATGCCCATTTAAAGACCGGCCATCTGGGGACATCACAGGTTTAATGAAGGGAGCGGTGGCACAGTGAATAGCCACGGCGGCAGAAACAGGCCGTCCAGCAGGGCCAAAATGGCCGACAACAGCCCCGGCACATGGGAACAGCGTGAGGCGAGCAAACATTTAATTTTCCACGAGGGGTCCGAAAGACAAGAGGGGGCTAAGATGAAGGGTGTGTGTGTGTGTGTGTGTGTGTGTGTGTGTGTGTGTGTGTGTGTGTGTGTGTGTGTGTGTGTGTGTGTGTGTGTGTGTGTGTGTGTGTGTGTGTGTGTGTTTGGGGTGGTGGGCAACAGTGGGGATGAAGAGGGAGGGTTGGGGTGTGTGGTTTGGGTTCCTCACTGGGCCAGAGAGAGACACGATAAGGACACAGGAGGGAGAGAGTGTGTGAGTGTGTGTGTGTGTGTGTGTGTGTGTGTGTGTGTGACAGTGGGGATAGTGGTGGCGGTGAAGATGAAAGGCTGGCTGAATTCCCTCAGACAGCTGGCACTAAGCAGGAGAGGTAAAGGAAGGCTTAGTGTCAGTCAGCGATGTCCACGCTCCCAGAGATGAGTCCAGTCTGGACGTAGCCATTGCACTCCCTGGCTACGCCGGCCTGGACAACACGGTCCCCTGTCCCAGCCCGTTGCCTGAGCGACCGACAGCGCTCGTTACGTGTTCATTAGCTCGTCCCCTTTAGTTCCACCACTCACGGCCACACAAAGGAAGAGACGCCATGAAAAGCAGCACTGATGCGCCCCGGAAAATCAGATTGGAATTTAATTACCATACAAATAAGAACTGCCGAAGCCTGAGAAGTGCATCGGACCAGACACAAACACATCCACTGGGAGAGCTGATAGAAACACCGAATATGAAAAACCAGACGCATTTAAAGTGCGATGACTTCCTTCAGATTGTGTGAATGTTCCTTTTGACCTCTGCGAGGCTCACTCTGGCTAGTAGAGGGCATTTGCAGGACCACGGCTCACAGAGGTCTGGCCGCTGCTGCTGCTGCTGCTGCTGCTGCTGCTGTGTGGGATTCTGCTGGTTCAGGAGAGGCCATTTGCCCCCTCATTACTCTTCCAGATTGGGCCTCTTCTCTGGACGTCTCCATTACCGGCCCACGCGCGTGATGGACACCTTCCTCATTGCCCTCGTTATGGGCCCGGGCACCCGCGCCCCCGCCAAGCGCAAGCCGGCCAACAGCGCTCCGGCTGACCCCTCTAACAAGAGGATTGATTGGCCCTGCGCCCTGTCCATCACCTCATAATGACCAATCACACGCCTAATGCAATTAGACACACATCAGTTCGATGAGGACGCTGCCAGTCGGATTTGGTTTTTTCTCGCCGCCTCTTCTGCGGAGTGGTGATTTGTGTTTTAACGGGGTCAGGGGGAGAGAAACCGGACACCGCGCTGCTGACACATCCAAAAGCATCTGGCCCTTTTCCGCTCGCTTTTTACGACTTGTTATTTTCTCCAAACGAAAATGGTCTTGGCTGTCCCGACGCGCGGGCGAGGCTAACGCTGGAGCCGGGTGGCCTTTGGCTGCACTCGTCTTGCCGTACGTCAAACACATCCAAGACGTCCGGCTTCCGCCATGGTCCCGTCCTCACTTCTCTCTCTCCTCTCCTTTCTTCCTCTCATCTCCTCTCCTTTCTTCCTCCCCTCCCCTCTCCTCTCCTCTCTTACACTCATCTCAAGGATGGAGGAAAGACTCTTCAGCCTCTCTCTCCCTCCACTTAGGTGAAGGGGTGATGGTGTGAGAGTGTGTGTCACTGAGATAGATGGGCGTGTGTGTGGGTGGAGGGACAGCTGGGTGGCGTGTGTGTGTGTGCATGCTGAGAGCCCTTCAGTGCAGGGTCCTCTCGGTGAAGGACGTCTCGGCAGAAATGTCACTGCCCTCGGTCCCTCCGGCTGTTAGGACACAGCTGAGTGGACAGCGTGTGAGCTGACAAACACAAACATACGCACACACACACACACACACACACACACACATGCACGCAACAGTACTGTCCATCACATTTACACTGAGGCTTGCATTTGTGTGTTTTCCTGTTAACGGCACACCATCTGTCATTAAAATAGAAGTGTGAAAGAAGTAGACATGGAGTGAGAGAGAGAGAGAGAAAAAAAAGACAGAGATAGATAGAGAGAGAGAGAGAGGGAGAGAGACACTCTCAAACACTGAGTATCAGAAAACCCACCCTGCCATGCCTCAGTGGGCACTAATAAGTGTGTCAATGCACGCGTCCAAACTCTCATGCTAACTGTTGACAGGGGCCCTCAGCTGTGTGTGTAAGTGTAGCAGCTCATAAATAAGACAACAGCGCTAGCTTCACTCAAACACAGGGGATGACATTCAACACGATTTCTGGTATTATTCTGCTGCCACTGAAATGAAATGATCACAAGCACCGACAGAGGACTGCGCCCTATCAGGGAACACCTTAACGTCAACCAGCGAGAACACCGACCCAGTGAGGCTGAGGGCTCTGAGTTTGAGTCAACAAACAAATGGTCTGAGAACAGTGTTAAAGAGGACACATCTTATGCAATACAAGGAGTGGGAGGAAGAGGGGCAGAGGAGTGTGATATGGGTCTATATCGTTCTACACGTCCAGCACGTGGTGTTTGTCCAGTGTGTGTGTGTGTATGTGTGTGTGTGTGTGTGTGTGTTTGTGTATGTGAGTGTGTGTGTGTGTGTGTGTGTGTGTGTGTGTGTGTGTTTGTGAGTGTGTGTGTGTGTGTGTGTGTGTGTGTGTGTGTGTGTTTGTGAGTGTGTGTGTGTGTGTGTGTGTGTGTGTGTGTGTGTGTGTGTGTGTGTGTGTGGTGGAGGAGTGTATTATGGGTCTGTACCGTTCTGCACGTCCAGCACATGGTGTTTGTCCAGCGTCCAGCCGCCGATGTTGGAGGCGTCCAGCTCGTAGCCCTGCAGCAACGCCGTCCTCTTCTCCCACAGGATCAGGTCCAGACACGACTCGTACTCAAAGCCCACCGACACTGCAGCAGGCAGGGCACAGAGAACAGAGTCAGCAACGCACACTCATTACACACACACACACACACACACACACACACACACACACACACACACACACACACATCAGCACCCCCCCACACATCAGCACCCCACCCCACACACACCACACATATGTGTACACACTCAGCCCCATACTGCATTAGCACAGTTCTCTACAATGCTCCTCCTCCTTTTCCATCATAGAGCTCTGGAGACTTTCTCATAACTTTGCCCAATTTGATAAGGATCTCTACCCCCCCCACCCCACCCAAGCCAACCCGCCGGCCTCACGGCAAATCTCTTTACATTCATATCTGTCTGCAGGCCAACACTTCAAGGAGGCGACCTCGTGCACCTCTCCGGCAATCAATAACCGCCTGGGCGGTTCGGTGAGTGAAATTACCGGCGTAATGCAATTGCAAAACCAAACTCTGATGAGAGGCAGAGAGAGGAGATCTCGATCGATGCCCTTAAGGTGTGTGCCTGCATGTGTTCCTGTGTCTGTCTGTGAGTGTGTGTGTGTGTGTGTGTGTGTGTGTGTGTGTGTGTGTTTGTGGTTGTGTGTGTGTGTGTAAAAATGTCTGTGTGTGTTCATGTGTAAATATTTGTGTCCACATTCACCTCATGTCAGCTCTTTAAACTCACAGTATGCAGGTTTGTAGGTAACTACCAGTGTTTGAGTGCATAAGCTACCAGTGTTTGAGTGCATAAGCTACCAGTGTTTGAGTGCATAAGCTACCAGTGTTTGAGTGCATAAGCTACCAGTGTTTGAGTGCATATATTTGTTTTGTTCTTTCTTTTCTCTTTCTATTTTTATCCTTCCTTCTTTCCCATACTGCTTTGCACTACATTTTTACGCACTTTTTGCGTAACATTTTTGCACTTCTCTTCTCCTCTCCTCTCCTTCACTCTGCCTGCCACAAAACATTTGCCAAAGGGAGCTAAATACTGCACACGCACAGCCTTTCTCATCAGCAAGACAACAAAGAAAGAGGGGACCACAGAAAGAAAGAGAAAGAAAGAAAGATAGAAAGAAAGAGAGAAAGAAAGAAAGAAAACAGATCCAAAAAAATGGATTGACCTTCATGAAAATATGAGTGATAGAGAAAGATAGACAGAATGAGAGAGTGAGTGAGAAAGAAAAATACATTCCTCCCTGCGGTTTCTGTATAGAGCAATCATACATGCGAAAAATATACTGTCAGCAAAAAGCCAGCCGGAAAAAAAAAACACACAGAGCAAGCCCTCAGCCATCTAAATTAGAGACACAGGCCTTCTGGTGTGTTCAACAGGGAGGAATATTAGCATACACACACACACACACACACACACACACACACACACACACACACACACACACACACACACACACAGACGGAGCCATTAGAGCTAAAGAAACTATAGATGCTATTTATATGCAGGGCTTTTCTTTAACCTTGGCTGCTCCTCGTTCCCATGCTGAACAGCGGTGCATCCATTCCCCTCCCTTTAAATATTATAGTGTGTGGGAAAAGAGTGTGTTTTATAGTGTGTGGGAAAAGAGTGTGTTTTATAGTGTGTGGGAAAAGAGTGTGTTTTTAATGGTGCTGGGCCGAGGGAGAGGGGCAGGAGGACGGAGGGCAGAGAGAGCCAGGGAGCCGCCGCCGCCGTGACCTCCCGTCTACCATCCCATCTGACCAGTCTCCCACGGCCCCACTGACCGAGATGCTTTTCTACCTCGAGTGCTCACTGGAGAGGGGTGCCCCACACACACACACACACACACACACACACACACACACACACACACACACACACACACACACACGCACACACACATATAAATGAAGAGAAACATGGCTGGTCTCGGGCGTGCAACTGAGAGAATGGCTGTGCGTCACGAATGCGCTATTCTATTGCCTGTGTTAAGTAGGCTCCCTTGGAGAAATGGCTTGATGAACGCTTGTAAACATAACTCTTCTGATGATGATCTCACTCTTCATCCCCCCTTCTATGCCCTACTCACCCACGGCCTCGGACATGCCGTAGACCTTCTGGTTGTAGGCGTCCGTCTTGTCCCAGATGAAGGTGTAGGACAGGTTGGGCTGCGCAGGGAACCACTTCTGGAAGAGGCGCCCCACCACGGCCACCATCAGGTGCACCTTCATCAGGTTGAAGGGCACCGTGGCCTGGGTCATGGTCACCTTCAGCAGGGGCTTGTAGCCGGACGCCCGCGAGCTCAGGTACATGAGGTTCAGGTCACTGCCCGGGATGGCTGTCTCCTCCTGCAGCACCTGCAACAGAGAGAAGAGAAGGGGCAAGAGAGAGAGAGGAGGTTAAAGGTCAGAGAAGACATGATGAAGGAGGTAGAGGAGGAGGGGTGGAAAAATGAAGAGTGGAGAGTAAAGAGGAGAGGAAACATTTGTTTAAAAGCGACACAGTGGTATAAATCTTGTGTCAGGGTCATGAAACTGTATGCCAATTGTGGTTATGCTGATGATAAGGCACCCCATGACCTATGGGGAGGAGTGCATTGTTTAAATGTATGTGTGTGTGTGTGTGTGTGTGTGTGTGTGTGTGTGTATGTGTGTGAGTGTGAGTGTGTGTGCAAAACAGAATGAAGGATCAAAAGGAGAAAGAAAAAAAGACAAATGAAATGACCCTGTGCTCCGCTCCTCCAGTGTTGGGGCGAGCAGCTGGAAGGGCCATTAGTCTCCTCAGAAGCTGCAGTTTCCCTCCAGCAGGATTAGGCTCCATCTGTGGGAGAGCGCGTGCTCGAGAGCTGCCAGTTAGTCCCCCGCTCAGTGCCAAACCAGCCTGCACGCCCCACAGTCCACCGCCCAGCTAATGCGCATTGCATAGCCCTGCGCACAATGGCAGCGCGCGTGCACGCGTGTGTGTGTGTGTGTGTGTGAGTGGTGGGCAGTGGTCCCTGTGTGGTGTATCGATGAGTGACATGGCCAGCCAGAAGAAGAGAATTGAATTGAATTGGAATTTAAGAGCCAGTTTCAATTCAGTTCTGGAATTTTGCGCAAGCCTGATTCCCAACCCCCCCCCCCACCCACCCCAGGTGTCCTGCATCCCATAATACCCCCCACCCCCACCCCAAAACCTCTGTACCTTCGTCGCCCCCTCCATCACAAGCCCCCACTACCACACGCACCACACTCTGTCTCTCCCTTGCCCTTGCTCTCTCTCTCTCTCTCTCTCTCTCTCTCTCTCTCCCTCGCACACACACACACACACACACACACATACAGAGACAGGACTCATACCCCCATCCCAAAACCCCCACCAGGGACTTTTTCCTCTTTTCTCCTCTCTTCCTCCCTCTCTTCTCCTCTGTTCTTCCCTCCCTCCCTCTTCCTCCTCAGCAGAGGGGATTGGATCCCGCTGTATTTTCATTAGAATGTCCGGAGTGGCGCGAGAGCCCGGTTCTGTTCTCCTGCCGGCCTTTGATATACAATATGCTTGGCCAGTGACAACAGAATCAATCAAAATGAAAACCAAATTGACGGAGGAGGACAGAGGGGCAGACGAGGGGAGAGAGAGAGAGAGAGAAGGAGGGAGGGAGAAAGAAGAGAGAGGGAGGGAGGAGGAGAAATAAACTCCCCAATGACAGAATAAGGGCTTGCAGTTTTAACAGCCCATCTGTGGGTTCAATGTACAGATACATCGACACACACACACACACACACACACACACACACACACTTACACATACACACACAGACATTTACACAATGCACTCCTCCCCATAGGTCATGGGGTGCCTTATCATCAGCATAACCACAACTGACATACAGACCTAATTCCCGTGTCGGTGTGCCTGTGTGTGTGTGTGTGTCTTGTGCCCCTTCATATGTGTGCCTAGCCTGCTCGTGTGTTTTCTTAGGGGCAAACTCCAGGGCTGAATTCATTTCCAGGGGTGACCCATGTCTGCCTGCGATCTTTAATTACGATGGCTGACTTAATATCATGGCTGACTGGGCGTCAAATAGACTCCTAATATGGAGCCCTGTTATTCTATAGGCTCTTGGCCTGCTATCTATCTCACGCTGCTATCGGGTGCGAACGAGAGAACTCTTCTGAGGGTGCGAGGGTGGGCTTATTACTTCTCAAGAGCTTGTTCGCATAACAGATAAATCAGCCAGTCAAAAATCTGTGGAGCTATTATGAAGTCATGCTATATAGGCTGATGTATGTCTGGAAGTCATTACTCTCCCATCGCTAAGAATATATTTATACAGTATAATATATATATATATAAAACATTTTGCAGAGCCCAGATTGGGCTGTGCTTGTGTGTCTGAGAGTGAGTACCACAGCTGCTACCAGCAGTGACATTTCACAATATTACAGACTCGCATATATCATAAGTTTAATAAATGTCTTCTCAGATTTTCCTTAGACGTGTATGTTTTTTCCTCCGCGCTTTTAACTTCTGTGTAACAGGCATGTGCCCGGCCTTCGCAGGGGCCTCTGGGAAAATTGAAATCCTCCCCCTTGCGCCAACATGGCAAAGAGCTTTGGGAGAGGTCGTATCTCATGCAGAGCTGGTAAAAATTACGAGCGCTTTGCATTGCACGGCCCAGAGAAAGAGAGGAGAGAGAAAGGAGAGAAAGAGGAGAGAGAGAGAGAGAGAGAGAGAGAGAGGAGAGAAAGAGAGAAGGAGGAGAGAGAGAGAGAGAGAGAGAGAGGAGAGAGAGATCTGTTTGTCATTTGTGCATGGCACTTCTCGTAAAAGCCTGGAGCCATTACAGTCTTAGGGCCAGATCCTCTCATTAAACGCTAACTTCATTGGCTCTAATTCTCCCCGGTTAGCGCTCGATCGGGGCCCATCTACTCCACAGAGTTGGATGCAGAGCAGAGGACAGCCTCCCAGCCACACAAGCAGACCAGCCAGACTCGCAGACACACAACTACATACATTTACTAGCACACACACTCACTCACACACACACACACACACGCAATCACCCCAAAAGCCTCCGCTACACACAAAACAAGCTGGCAGAGGGGCCTGCCTGCTAAAGGGGAGCCAAAGTGTTAGCTGTCTGTAGACCCTTAGCCATGTGGCTATTTAGGGGGGAGGCTGAGACACAATGCAGAGGATGGCCCACGTGTTTGGCCCCAGCGTTCCCATGATGGAGGATGCTGCTGCCGGCCGCTGCTGCCCCGTGCTAGCTGAGTGGCCGTGAATGGCGGCGAGATGGCTGGCTTTGATGTGTGTGCTCGTGGGCTCACGGTGGCTCTGGGAGAGAGGCGAGAGGGGATTGTATGCGGCGGCACATCTGGAGAGAAGGTTCATGGCGGCGGCGGGAGGCGGGGGGGTCAGACGGAGAACATCATCCCAGGCGTCACCTCCATCAAGTACTCTCCAACCCCCCCCACACACACACACACACCCCACCGTGAAGAAGGAATCATTTCCTGCTAAGCGCAGACACTATGGATGGGATAGCCATGAATCAAAGTGACGCGCTGCAGTTTTTTCCCCCTTTTGGTCTTTATTGCACACACACACACACACACACACTCATACACCAATACACACACACACACACCCTAACACAGCCACACACACCAGATCAAATTCAGAGTGCTGAATGGGACTGGGCAGCTCTTGAAGAGCGTTCCATGATAGAAGCATCTGCGTCGCGGCAGGGGTGCGAGCCAAAGCCTCCGTCTGCTAACGCACGAGCTGAGGGCCCACAACGAGAGCGAGACGAGGGGGAAGAGGAGGAGGAGGAGGAGGAGGAGGAGGAAGACCAAGAATGAACGAGAAATCACACACTTTTGTTTTCCTTTCCTCACAAAGCTGGGCTTTCATGCGCGCTGAGAACAGCCCGGGAGATGGTAATGCGTTGTGAGCGCGTGCTGCGGAGGGCAGCCACGGACTGGCCCTGGATCAGCCGGCCCATCTGGAGAGACCGGGGGGAGGCTTCATTTAAACAGCATGCAGGGATGACCCTATGGTAGCCCTTATTCACAGTGTAGGCTACAGCTGCTAATATGCTGCAAAAATATGCAGCGGTGTCGCGGTCTCTCGTTCTCTCTCTCTGCTAAAATGGAACTATTGTTCTCATGGAGGTAAGGACGCAGAACAGAGGTTGGTGGTAGTTTTGGAAGAATCCAGCAGCCAAAATCAGTGAGCTAGGTGACTGAATTGATTTCATGGCATGTTGTAATGGAAAGTCCACCTTCAACAGTTGGACGAACACAGCTAATCCCGAGAGCTGACTTGATCCCTTAAGAACGCTGCACCGTGTGCATGAATGCAATGCTGTATCTCCGCCTAATGCAGTGCATGCAGGCCTGACACACATGCCAGAGCAGGACGCTCCTTTCAGCCTGTGTTTGCGGCAGGAGCCTGGAGAGGAAAGCCAGTGGCTCTCCCGGCCCCTCAGGTGCGCCCGCCCAGCCTGCGCCACGTTCCGCTCGTCAGGACTGCTCTCCGTCTAAGGTGGATGTCCAAGCTCACGGCTGCACGCGCTAGCTCTCTATGACACATGGGTCTGGAAGCAGTTTGGGATGTAAAGGAAGGAGGAGAGCAAGCTGTTCAGCAGACAAACGTTTTGGTGTGTGTGTGTGAGTGTGTGTGTGAGTGTGTGTGTGTGTGTGTGTGTGTGTGTGTGTGTGTGTGTGTGTGTGTGTGTGTGCATGTATGCGTGTGCGTGTGTGTGTATGTTTGACATTCTCATGCACATGTACGTGCACATATTTTTTACAAATCATTTTACTGTAAAAAAGTGCAAATAATACAGCATGTGGATGTGAGGATGAGCTGGTGTTCCTGTGTCTGTGCATGTACATCTCTGTGTGTGTGTATGTATCTGTGCATGTGTGTGTGTGTGTCTATGCGTGTCTTTGCGTGTACATCTCTATGTGTGTCTGTGTATGTATCTGAGTGTGTGTGTGTGTGTGTGCTGCTTGGCTAACCTGCGTCTCAGGAATAATAGGCCCATCTTGAGGCGAGGCCCTGTAAAAGGTGGACAGGGGTGTGGCCACGATGAGGGGGCTGGGGCGGACGAAGCCGCTGAGGTCACAGCTGGGGATGTCGTTCTCCTCCTTCTTCATGACCAGCGTGTCCATCACGTAGAACACATTCCATGGGATCCACACCGTACGGTACTGCGTCAGGAACGGCGCCCGCTCGAAGCTAAGAGTCAATGATGC
>NC_063189.1:35822287-35824787 GCF_017589495.1 Alosa alosa
ATCCACACACACACACACGGCACACACATGTATGCACATAGATCCACACACATACACACACACACACACATGTACGCATATAGATACACACGCACGCACACACACACGCACACACATACAAACACACACATGTACGCACATACATACGCACACACGCACCCGCAGATGCACAGACACACACACTCTTCATGTACAGATGACACACCCACATACACACATGCACAGAGACACAGTGTTAAGTGGGTCTTGATTGAGGGTCGAGGCTGTCAGATCCCCCCACCTGGGTCTTGGAGCGGTCACCCCAGCCAGCGGTCCAACTATTTAACCGGCCCAACATGGTCCACAGCGGAGGGCCAGCCAACGTCAACCATTCACCAGTCTAATCCGCTTAAAATACGCCCCACACCCCCTCTCCACAACGCTCCGCACCGCGCACACACACTTTTTCCACACCACGAGGTAAATGGCTCACAAAAAACATGGCAGTGGGACGTTCGACTTGCTCCAAATACCATTCAGCCGAGCTTCCTCTGCCCTCCTCCTCCTCGTCCTCTTCCTCCTCTGCTGGAGTGGAGCTGTGCCCAATCTCAACTTGATGGGATTCACAACTGACGTGTTGCGGTTAACTGGGCTCTTAGGTTTTTTGGGGTGTGTGGGTGGGGTGGGGTGTGTGTGTGTGTGGGGGGGGGTAATTTCAGTGACCTCAGACTCAAAAACAGTCTCCTTCAGGCTTTTTTCCCCTTTTTACTCAATCTCGCTCTCACCCCGCTCTCTTATTCTCAAACCCATCCAAATTCAAGGACACGCACATACACACACGTACATGGACACACAATCCAACACGCACGCACACACACACACACACACACACACACACACAGCTGTAACAGCACGATGTGCTTGCAGGTCACAGAGAGTGCAGTGTAACCTGGCTCTTTCAGGTCATTAAGGCAGTCTGTGCTGAACACGCAACTCCTCCAGCCTTCTCTGCTCTGCTCTTTCTCTCTCTCCCTCTCTCTCTCTCACTTCCTCTCTTTGCTTGTCCTGGGGATTCATACATCAGTATTAGTTTGGGAACGTTCCCTGTGCTTGGGCCTCCAAACTCCTGACATCAGCGCTAAGCGGGAGCGTTCGGCTCGGCGGCGAGACTCTTTTACGAGCTGCGCTGCTAGGTCTCAAACGGCGCTTGCCAGGGAGCCCACCTGAACGGGTCGGGGGTGTCCCGCCGTCCCACGCATGGGTCACGCCAGAGCCCCAGACATCACACTCACACGCCTCCTCCTCTCCTAAACACAGACTTGATCTGTTTTGGTTTAGGTCCACCCTCCACGAACCCCGTCTCTGTTGAGTTGTATGTACAGAGCTGATTTGTTGTTTGGTAAATAGACATGTTTACTGAGTGGGAGGGACAAGAAAAAGACCAGGAAGAAAAAGGGGCAGGAGGGAAAGAGCGAGAGAGGGAGAGAGAGAGAGGAAGAGAGAGAGAGAGAGACGGAGTGAGAGAGAGCAAGAGAGAGGGAGAGATAGAGTGAGAGAGAGAAAGAGAGTGAGAGAGAGAGGGATCAAGAGAGAGATTGAGAGATCAAGAAAGAGAGGGAGAGATAGAGAGGGAGAGAGAGAGATAAAGAGATAGGTGGATAGAGAGAGAAGCGGAGAGAAGGAGACGCTGAATGGGAACACTATTTTTTGCTTCCAGGGCCGCGCTGAGTGGATGCTGCAGGGCTGCAGATTGTTCTGGATCTTTCCGCACAGACTGGAGGAAGCCCGTCCAAACAGGACACACATGTTCTGGATTACCAACACGGAATGCACAGCACACACACACTATCCCCCCTCTCTTTCTCTCTCTCTCTTTCTTTCCACCTCTAGCTCTCCCCATTTCCCTGGATTCTTTTGTGTCTGCTACATTGTCTATGGTAACCCTTCTGTCACCCTTCCTTGCTAAGAACTTTATTCTTTCATGCTCTCTGCACTCTTCCCATCTCTTTTTTCTTCCACTTCACTCTTCAGTCTCTCTCTCTCTTTCTTTCCTTATTGAGTGCAGATGTGCGTTGTGTAAATTGAAAGTTTTGTGAGTTTGGGCTTTTAAATCGCATTATCCTGCCCCCCCCCGACCCCCCTTATCAGATTATCTGCAGCTGATCTGGCCAACCGCGCGTTCCCTGCGTGCGTGCTTCCACATGGCTCTTATCTCTGTTTGGCTTGCTTGCTTGTTGTTTCTTTAATAACGTTATTTCATCTGCTCTGCTCACACCACGTCTGTCTTGCAATCTTATTATAAAAAGTAATTTGGTTCTGTGAGATTTTAATCACACCTGAACATATGGATTCATTTATGAAAGCAGTTGAGGAAGGTATTTGTTTAAATATCTGAGAAGAAAAAAAAAACTTAAGTAGCATTCATGTATTCATCAGTTATGGAGGTTTTATTATAGTGAAAGTGCATGGTGACTTTGAACTGGCTGTGCACGAAAGTTTGAGGAGGTGGATTGTAATTGAT
>NC_063189.1:35829787-35852287 GCF_017589495.1 Alosa alosa
AAGAAAATTAAATAAAGTCAAAAGTAAGAGTAAAACAGAAAAAGAAAGATGAAACGTACTGCATTCATGTGAAGCCACAGCAATCAAGAGAGATAGACATACAGATACAGTTTAATAGCAGCACAAAGTATACAGAGAGCCCAGGTAGAGAGTGTGTGTGTGTGTGTGTAGGGGGTGGGTGATGGAGTTGGGTGATGGGGGTGTAGATGTTGGGGATATGGGCTATGGATGGGGGTGTGGATGTTGGGGATATGGGCTATGGATGGGGGTGTGGATG
This sequence comes from Alosa alosa, assembly GCF_017589495.1. Taxonomy (NCBI): domain Eukaryota; kingdom Metazoa; phylum Chordata; class Actinopteri; order Clupeiformes; family Clupeidae; genus Alosa; species Alosa alosa. The sequence continues at coordinate 35,830,065 of NC_063189.1, forward strand.
TTGGGGATATGGGCTATGGATGGGGGTGTGGATGTTGGGGATATGGGCTATGGATGGGGGTGTAGATGTTATATGGGCTATGGATGGGGGTGTAGATGTTATATGGGCTATGGATGGGGGTGTAGATGTTGGGGATATGGGCTATGGATGGGGGTGTAGATGTTGGGGATATGTGCTATGGATGGGGGTGTGGATGTTGGGGATATGGGCTATGGGGGGTCAGGTGAAGTTTTTGGGCACCTCTCCACTGTTATACTTTATACAGAGGTGGTGACATTCCGCCAAGTAAAAGCAGAGCAGCAGCAGCTACCAGCAACATGTGATGAATGGAAGACCACAACAGTTCCCAACCGGTGGCTTGTGTGTATGTGTCTTTGTGTTTGTATGTGTGTGTGCATTCGTGTGTGTGTGTGTGTGTGTATGGGCTGGGGGAGAATGTGTGTATATGTGTGTGTGAACATGTCTGAGACTGCAAAGATAGACAGACAAGAATGAAGAGAAGTAGATAATAAAAAAGAAGCACAAATGAAAACAAGGTGGGCTGGAAAAGACATTTACGCCGTGCTTCAAGACAAACGTGTGAGAGCAGCAAGGTCAGGCACACACAGAGAGAAAGGAGAGAGAGAGAGAAGAGAGGAAGAGAGAGAGAGAGAGGGAGAGAGACAGAGAGAGAGAGATAGAGAGAGAGACAGAGAGAGAGAGAGAGAGAGAGAGAGAGAGAGAGACGAAAAAGTCGAGAGCAATTGCTTGTAACAATCTCCTTGGGACTTAGGGAGGAATTACCTTTATATCCTCCTAGACTCTCTCCTATTATGGGGCGGAATGAGGAGGAAGGAAGATTTGGGAAAAGAAAATTAACAACAAAAAAGCCCTCAGTACCTAGAAAGGCTGCATCAAGGATGAGGCAGGAGAACACACTAACGGCAGGTGAAGATAAACACAAATACAGAGAGGGGGGGGGGGGTAGGAAGAGAGAGAGAGGGAGAAAGAGAGGGAAAGAGAATAAAAGAATGGAGGGAAATAGAGAAGCTAGTGGAAGACTGCGTGAGTGTTGAGATTCTTCAGGAGTCAGGGTCACATAGTTCTTCACACACTCACTCACGGGGCTCATTTCATTAAAGGAACAGAAGATTTCAATGTGCAATGGCCACAATATGACATGCACTATCTGTCTGGACCGAGCAAAGCAAATGACCAAACACACACAAAAAAACATAAGTAAAAGCTGTAAAAAACTGCTAAATCTACACAAAAAGGGCTCATATTGCCAGTCTCATATGACGTGTGCTATCTTGCCTTGGGCCAACCACTACCACTGCAAAGTACATCCAAAAAACTTGGCTGTGTAGTAAAATATTGACTGAACATTCTTTGAAGAGCTGCCCAGGAGTTTGTAGCCAACTCAACTGTTTGTAAGACCGGGAAGGTTGACACACAGCGATCACACACGCTGAGTTATGGCTGTCTGGGGTTTACGGTGTGTGTGTGTGTGTGTGTGTGTGTGTCGTGTGTGTGTGTGTGTGTGTGTGTGTGTGTGTGTGTGTGTGTGTGTGTGTGTGTGGGTGTGTGTGTGTGTGTGTGTGTGTGTGTGTGTGTGTGTGTGTGTGTGTGTGTGTGTGTGTGTTTTGTGTGTATGTGTTTGTGTATGTGTGTGCATGTGTGTGTTCTCCAACGAACCAGCAGAGCCAAGGATTTAAAACAGTCTAGCCAATAACATACAGTATATATATATAGAGAAGCAGCTCCAACAAACAGACACACAAAATAGGTATAAGAGAAACTAGATAGAGAAGCGTTATTAGGATGACAGGCCACAGTGTACAGGAGCAGGGTGTAGGAGGAAGAGGACAGACAGCACAGTACCTCTCACTGAAGGATCCAAAGAGTGAGCTTGAGAAGGAAACAAACGGAGAGAGGGACAGAGGAGGAGAGAAAAGAGGAGAACACACATTTCAGAACTGGGTTTTCACAATATATAAACACACACACACACACACACACACACACACACACACACATACACACATACACACACATACACAGAGACACACACACACACGCGCGCACACCCACACAGACAGACAGTGAGAGAGATATACACACACACACACAAAGAGAAAAATAAATTGAGCAAGGCTGGCAGGTTGAGATGGGAGTGGCTTTCATGTCTACACATACACACACAGAGACAGACTCAGACACACACACACACACACACACACACACACACACACACACACACACACACACACACACACACAGACTCAAACACACACACACAGACTCACACACCATACTCAATAGAGATTAAACAACTTACACAACATTGTGTTTCTGGGTTTACTAACAATGTTCTTTTGAGAGGTGATGTTCCATTTCCACAAAATAAATGGAAAAAAGTTGAGAGAGAGTGAGTGTGTGTGTGTGTGTGTGTGTGTGTGTGTGTGTGTGTGTGTGTGTGTGTGTGTGTGTGTGACCAAACCAGTGGGTGTGGGTCTTTAGTGTTGTCCTGTGTGTGCGTTACTCTACTGCACACAATGTAAGCTCTGCCTGCACGTTTACTGCTGTTCAGAAACCATGCTGAGACACTGGAACATCACACAGGCTGTGACTCACTGTGGCAACACACAGCTCCCCCACCAACCCCAAAAATCTGTGTGTGTGTGTTTGTGTGTGTGACTATGTGTGTGTGTATGTGTGTGTGTGTGCACGTGTGTTCACATAAGGGATGCCTACAGGAGGAGACGAAAAAGACATATTTGACCATATGTGGCATTTGAGAGTACTAGTGCATGTGTGTGTGTGTGTGTGTGTGTGTGTGTGTGTGTGTGTACTGTATGTGGGTGTGTGTTTGTGTGTGTGAGTATGGTCCTAAGAATGTATGAGATTATAGAGGAAAAAGAAAAGACATGACCAATGACCATATGCGGCATTTGATAGGGCAAGCCTGTGTGTGTGTGTGTGTTTGGGTTGCTAGGCCAGGCACTTTCAACTGTGTGTGTGTGTGTGTGTGTGTGTGTGTGTGTGTGTGTGTGTGTGTGTGTGTGTGTGTGTGTAACAGCTGGAGGTTGTTGAGGCTCTCCTCTGGGGAGCAGTGCGGCGGCCTGGCTCGGTGCTGTGCGGTACAGCGCAGCATTAGATGGTGGCGGGTTAGGAAAACACGCACCGTCACCCCAGCACCCTGACTCAGAGGCCAGCCATTAGCACACTAATTACTGGAGAGAGAGAGGGGGAACATATGAGCCAAGGGGAGTCAGAGAGAGAGAGAGAGAGAGAGAGAGAGAGAGAGAGAGAGAGAGAGAGAGAGAGAGAGAGAGAGAGAGGGGGAACGAGGGAAGAGAGGGGGACAGGGGAGGGAGGGTAAGACAGGGAAAAGACAGGAAGGGAGAAGAAACAAGAGAAGTATGAAGGAGTGGCGTAGATTTGCAGTAGAGGCAAAATGAGGTGGAGGGGGGCTAGAACGAGAGGGTGTGAATGAAAGAGAGAGAAAGAGAAAGAGAGAGAGGGAGAGATAGAGAGATGGAGAGAGAGAGAAAGAGAGATGGAGAGAGAACAATGAAGGGAAGAGAAAAATTAATCAGGCCCTCACGGACATCAGTGCTTCATTATATGTGCACTGATTGTGAGTGCCGTGATTAAAGTGCCATTAATCTGGACGCAATCTTACCAGCCACATCCAGCCACTTCAATCAGAGAGAGGGAGGGAGAGAGCAAGCGAGAGAGGGAGAGAGAGGGAGAGAGAGACAGTGGGAGAGAGAGAAGTGGTGGTCATATACATTGATTTACATCATCTTAATTGCCCATTTAAAGGTGGCTGATGTTGTAAAGCCTGTTGGCTTAAGGGCGAGGTTTGCTACACATAGATATGTGCTGTCTTTAATGACTGAGGCCTCTGATTCACTTGGACATCAACATCACATAATTACAGCAGTAGTGCACATACATGTGTGTGTGTGTGTGTGTGTCTCATGGGCTGTAATGGCGGAGAGCGGTTCTCATGTAGAGAACATGTCAGCTCCAGCACTTAAGGCCTCGCTTCAGACGAGGCCGTCTTCCCCTCTTTCGGCCTGTTCCCATGGCAACCCAGTGCTTGGCGGGGGTCTGGTGTTAATTAATAATCACGGCGCATGAATGAATGAATGATCTCTGATGGGGTCTCGTGCTCTGACGCCTCTCCTTGTCGTGGAGAAATCCTTAAGTGTGTAATTGGTCTGTAAATGTGTTGGAGATTGGAGCTGCTTGGCTACGTTACGGGGGTGGAGAGGTGGGGTGGGGGGGTGGGGAGGGGGCATTGCCATCTTAACCATCTTAACGTGCCTGTAAAAATCTCCTTTTAAAGGCTTCATGTAAGGAGTATGGAGAACGTGCCTGAGGGGCCAATTTGAACACTCATACACGCACACACACAGACACACACACACATCAACACACACACAGACAGACAGACACACACTCGCACACACATACACACACATGCACAGACTCACGCACACAGACACTCACAGACAGACACACACACGCACACACATACACACATGCACACACTTACGCACACAGCCACACATGCACACGCACACATGTGCACACACAGACAGACATAGTCAAATCATAGAGTCATTTCCATACACAGATGAGAACATTGCCAGGGGCCTTTTCTTGGTAGTTAGGGAAGATCCTGACTCTGGTGAACTACTCACACAAATACATCTGCTGCACCACTGGCTCCCAATTACTCTGATCCTGTCCCCACACCAGAATGAGAGACTGAGGCCGTCAACATAAATGTAAACATGACTCACAATCTTCTCTCTCTCTCTCTCTCTCTGCCCTCTCATTCCCTCCATCATTTGGAAGTTCAGAAGCTTAACCTCTGATGAGCCATTCACCACAAACCAGAAAACTGTGTATGTGTGTGTGTGTGTGTGTGCGCATGTTTATTCAAGATGTATAAACAGGCGTCGCTCTCTCTCAGGTAAATGATTTACTACTGCAGACGATGCCTCATTCATCTCTGCCCATCCTGTCTATTTACACTAGGATGAGAGAACGAGAGCTCCAACCCACAGACTGACTGGAGCTTTGGTGGTGTGTGTGTGTGTGTGTGTGTGTGTGTGTGTGGGGGGGCTCTTATACTGGTATTTGGACTTGGATCAATCTGCTAAACTATTGGCTTTTTCCTCTGGGGATTATACATGGCACATTGGTTGTGTGTTTGAAATGAGAGTGACAGCAGGTGGGACGTGACTGGAAAACAAAATGATTCCTTCTCTCTCTCTCTCTCTTTCCCTCTCTCACTCTCTCTGTTTTTGTACGTCCCCTCTGTCTGTCTGTCTGTCTCCGGTGCGTTTCCTTCGGAGATCTGGAGAGGAGAGCAGACCAGTCCAAAAGGCGCTGCATAAACACTTGCATGTGTTGGCCACTGGGCAGCCATCTCCTGTGTAAGTGATGGCAGCTGTGCCCTCTCCCCTCTCTCCATCACATTAACATTAAACCACCCTCAGTCAGGAGTGTGTGTGTACCCTTATGCGTTTTTGTACATGTGCGTATGGTATGTGAGTGCATGTGTGTGTGTGTGTGTGTGTGTGTGCTTCTCACAGACAGAGCCAAATGACTGCTCTTCATTTCACTTTGATCCATCTCTTTCTCTTTTCTCTCTTTTCACCACCACTTTCCCTTCCTGTAGAGTGGCTCTTTCATTTGGGTGTAGTGAGATGTGTGTGTGTGTGTGTGTGTCTGTGTCTGTGTTGGGGTGGGGGGGGGGGTAGTTGTTGAGTGCAGTTATCAAACCCAAACCAGATGGGTTGGGTGGGGGGGTAGCGGTGGGTGGGTGGGAGGAGTCAGGCCCTGAGATGGAAATGCTGATGGAATATACTTTAGGACTATATAGGACTACATAAACAAAACACAGTGTCCGTTATGATTATAATTATGATTGTGTGAGTGTGTGTGTGTGTGTGTGTGTGTGTGTGTGTGTTGGGGAGGGTTAGGTGAGTGGGTGATGATATCTACACACCCTAGGTGCAGGTCATTAGTGGAGCAGGGAATGGAGAAGATACCCCCAAAACCTAACCAGCTTTATCCTTCCCAATGTAGAGGTCAACCAGCCCATCCCCCAACCCTTATCTTAGGCTGACAAGTATGATTTATGAGAGCCCCACACACACACACACACACACACACACACACACACAGCACACAAACACAAAGTGAAGGACAGAAGCCTGCTCTAGAGGACAAAACAACACAAGCAAAGGGATGCCCCTGCTGACCTGGGCTGGCCAACCTCTATGTGGCTGCCAGCAGCCCTGCTGCAGATCACAATGAGTGCACTCAGGTGGAGTTGAGCAGAGCAGAGCAAGTGAAGCTCTCCATCATGGTGGCTATGTGCACACGGCTCATCTAACTGTACCAAGGCCCTAAATGAGATAATTGAGTTCTACAAAGCAGAGGAGGCAGTCTGTTCTAAGACGATGGGATGTTAACAAAGCACCTTGTGTGTATGTGTGTGTGTGTGTGCGTGAGCGTGCTAACAGGCTGATTAATCGCTAAATTAAGGGCGGCTCTGCAACACAGGCCAGGTGAATGAGGCTCCCTCTCTCTCTATAATGAGGGCTCCCGCTCCACACTTCTTGGTGAAGGCTAATTGAGCGTTTGCTCTGGCCTGCTGCGAGGCAAAGCGTGCACACACACACGGACCCAGGCTGGAGCGCTGGGCCTTTGCTTCCCAGCAGCCTCCTCCTCCTCAGGAGCTGTGTTTAGCATTTAGCTGATGAGTACAGAAAACTAATGGCTGAGAGTGGAGGCATGACAAGGTGTGTGTGTGTGTGTGTGTGTGTACACTGTGTTTTAGTGCGATAAACCAGAATGTATGTGTTTGTGTAGTTTGTGTATGTGTGTGTGTGTGTGTGTGTGTGTGTGTGTGTGTGTTTGTGTGAGGGGTGGGGACTGTTTAAAGGGCAGGACTCAGAGCTTAGTGCTCAGGCCAGCTGAGGCGAGGTGAGCCAGGCGCCCATCAGGGTGCTGTGCAGGAGCTAACAAAGACACACACATACACACACACACACACACCTACACACACACACATGCACACACACACACACACACACACACATGCACACACACACACACACACACATCCACACACACACACACACACACACACACACACACACACACACACACACACAAGCACACACACTCCGAGGCTTTATGGTTTCCTGCGTCTGCATGACTGGTTGGTACTGAAAGGTCACAAGTTTGATAGTGGCCAAAGGGCAGAAGATTAACACAGACAGCCTGCTAAAACATCACACACACACACACACACACACACACACACACACACACACAAAGGTACAGGTAACTCAAGCCGTCCCAGAGGTCCTGCTGGTAAGCCTGGCTAAAGAGTAGGATGACAGGAGGAAGAGAGTGGATGCGAGAGGAAGAGAGAGGATGGAGAGAGAGATGAAAAGATGGAGGGATGAAGGGAGAGGAACAAACGAGTGCAGCTCAAAGACTGGCCTGCTGCAAACCCACAACAACCACACACTCCCCCACAGTCACAGGCATCAAGGATTTATGGAGAAAAGGGGAATATGACTGTGAGTGTGTGTGTGTGTGCGTGTGTTTAAAAAAGAGAAAGTGCAGCCAATAATGTGAGTGTTCTGAATAGTACGGATGAATGAATATACTGTATGTGTGTGTGTGTGTGTGTGTGTGTGTGTGTGTGTGTGTGTGTGTGTGTGTGTGTGAGGATCCATGTGTTTGTATGAGGAATGGGGACATAAATCCAGAGAGACTCATAAAAATGAGAGAGAGTGAACAAAGTATTTGTTTACTTAATCAAGATGCGCTCAAGATGTGTGTGTGTGTGTGTGTGCGTGTGTGAAGAACACTTACCGAGTGTGCAGTGCTCTCCAGACCAGCCCTGGTTGCACTCACACTTGCCGTCCTTACACACTCCGTTCTCGGTGCATCGGGGGTGGCAGGCCTTCACGTCACACACTGGACCCGTCCAGCCCTCCTCACAGCGGCAGCCGCCCCCAACACACATGCCGTGGGAGCCGCAGTCCATCGGACACACCTCTGTGACACACACACACACACACATACACATACACACACACACACACACAGAGGGGAGTTGAGGTTAGATCATGGCCACGCTTGTCAAAAGCCATCACATTTCATGCATCACGTAGCCCATGAGGCGGCCTGTGTGGTCACTACACATGATGGATACTCTCGCCGTGAGGGGCAGCTAGAGGGCTTATTTGGCCTCTCATGGACTATGGGTTTCCTGTCTGGCACACCTCACACAACACTTAATAACAATGACAACCCTCTGCCCTGTGTGTGTGTGTGTGTGTGTGTGTGTGTCTGTCTGTGTCGAGTGTGTAGGAATTGTTGGGTGTGTGTGTTTGTGTTATGATGTATTATGTAGAATTCATTTATGTTTATTTGGGGTTTGGGGTGTGTGTGTGTATGAAAGATTTATGAAGTGTGAAGATTTGTGAAGTGCACATGCACAGGAGGTCTGAGTGTTTGTGGTTGATCAGAGATGTGATTGTTGGTGACACCCTGAACTTTACACCAAAGCATTCCTCAGAAATCCAGCACAGTAAGACAAACACACACACACACACACACACACACACACACACAGGAATGCTGCGGGCTGTTGCTGACAGCAGACTGTTTGTGTATTATATTCTGAAAGGATGTGTATGAAGCTGGGGAAGGAATACATAATGCATTACCTAGTACAGGGTGCTGTGTGTGTGTGTGGATGAGTGTGTGAATGTACTGTATGAGTGTATAAGTGTGTGTTTATATGTGTGCACGTGTCTCAGATACACAGGTTGAGGGTGTGTGTGTGTGTGTGTGTGTGTGTATGTGTGCATGTGTGTGTGAGTGTGTGAATGTATGAGTGTATAAGTGTGTGTTTATATGTGTGCACGTGTCTCAGATACACAGGTTGAGGGTGTGTGTGTGTGTGTGTATGTGTGCATGTGTGTGTGAGTGAAATTTTGTTAAGTCCTGTAGTTCCTTTGTTCAATTCTTGGGCAGATGGCTGTGTGCAGACAAGGTGGCTTTGGAGAGCGACAGACCACTGTGTGACTGACCATAAGCCAGCCGGGGCCCAGCAACAGACGCTCTCACTGACAGCACAGACGCAGTAGCCTCCTCTCCTAACCCCACTCTCTCCACACACAGGGATCCATGTGATCCCTCTTTCTTTCTCTTTCTCCACCTCTCCCTCCCTCTCCTTCTCTCTCTCTCTCTGTCTGTCTGTCTCTCTCCATCTCCCTCCCTCTTCTTCTCTCTCCTTCTCTCTCTCTCTCTGTCTGTCTCTCTACATCTCTCACTCCCTCTCCTTCTCTCTCTCTATTTCTCTCTCTCTCTCCATCTCTCACTCCCTCTTCTTCTCTCTCTCTCTCTCTCTCTCTCTCTCTGTCTGTCTCTCTACATCTCTCACTCCTCTCTCTCTTTCTCTCTCTCTCTCTCGCTCTCTCTACATCTCTCTCTCTCTCTCTCTCTCTCCTGTCTCCACTCTGCCAGTGTGTTTGTGGTGGTCTGACCTCAGGTGAGACTAGGTGTGCTAGGTGTCTGCATTATGTCCCATTAGACTCTGTCCCCTGCAGTGTGCTGCCATTAGAGAGACCACAGGTAGCTAGAGACTGGCCACGCACATCACTTCTGCTGCGCGTGTCTCAGTGTGTGTCTGTGTCTCAGTGTGTGTGTGTGTGTGTGTGTGTGTGTGTGTGTGAGTGAGGGTCTGTGTGCATTTGGGAGTCTATGTGGAAAGCAGGAGTTAGGTTGGCAGAGTGCTGTAGTGTGTGTACTGTATGTCATGTATGAAAGGGTACACCGTACACACACATAAACAAATATACTCCTCCACCCTACACACACAAATACACTAAGCACACACACACACACACACACACACACAAATACACCAATACACACACCTAAACAAGCTTTCTGTTCAGCCAGTGCATCTGTGGCTTTCTCCACTGAAGTGTGGCAGGCAGGATTACTTCTCCCCTACTCTCTCTGCACAACATTTTATCCTCTCTCCGTCTCCCTTTCCCTCTCTCTCTCTCTCTCTCCTTCTCTCTCACTTCCCTTTCACACTCTCTCTGACATCATTCCAATACTGCCTCTGTAGTGCTATTTTCTTCTCTCCACCCATCCATGGTCAAGCTGCCCTTGCAAACACCAACGTTTATTGCAATAGGTCATGCGAAGTAAAGGCTGAATGAAAAACATCCACTCGCACCCTCCCTCCCTCTCCTCTCCCCTCCCTCTCCTCTCTCTCTCTCTCTCTCTCTCTCGCCCCCTCTCCCCCTCTCTCTGTCAGTCTTGGCAGCAGTTGCTATTCCCAGCCTCTCAGGGCTGTTTTAATATTAGCCTGGCGCTGGTAGGAGACCCAATCGATCTGATCAATTTTTCATTCCATGCAAAAGGCGTTTATCTGCTTTTAACACAGTGCCACAGCCAGCCTCTCCCCCTCTCTGAGCATTAATTAGCACACCTCTAAACGAAGCAGCATTACATCGCTAATTAATAGAGTTGGGGAGAGACAGACATGGAGACAGAGAGAACTCAACACAGCGCCTCTCAGCCCAGACAGCACATTCAGTGGGGAGTGGGGGCAGAAGGAAGGAGAGAGAGAGAGAGAGAGAGAGAGAGAGAAGAGGAGGAAGTAAAAGATACAGAGAGCTAGAGAGAGTGAAGGAGAGAAAGACAGAGCGAGTGAGAGCTTCCAAGCTGGGTAGAGGGATGTGTGGAGAGCTATGGAGGGTAGCAGGGCTGCAGCGCTGAAAGACAGGGGTGTGTGTGTATGTGTGTGTGTGTGTATGTGTGTGTATGTGTGACGGGGACTGCAGAGCATGCAGAGTGTAGTGTGGATGCGAGGGGTAGAGTCAGCAGGTTTCTGTTTTGGAGGGACGATGTGTGTTATGCATTATATAGGGGGCCTTACCCTTCCATTATATGCATGATTTGGCATCTACATGTAGGCATTTGGCATCATCTGTGCAGACGGGGTGTGTTGGGGTTGGGGGTTGCATTATAATACACTGGGCCACATACTCCCATGACAGGCAATTCTTGTTTTGTTGCTTCAATCTGCAAGCCAAACCATACAAAACGATCTGCACAGAATGTCCCATTTGCATACATGTATATTCTCCCTCTCATCACTCTCTCTCTCTCTCTCTCTCTCTTACTTATGTTCTTTCTTTTTCTCCATATCATTGAGTTCTGGGAGTGCGAATCCTCAAATGGAATGTTCTCCGATGTAGTTATAAAGCAGATGAATCGTCCTGCTCATGGTCCCCTTGGTAACAGTGAACTTAAATGATCCAATCATTCCACTCAACCAGAGCTCTGCACATTCCAATCATCTCCCCATCACCCAACAGAACATCACAGATTACCCAGCAACAGGAGCAAGGCCTGGACCACTGCTCGTCCTACTCAAAGCCTGGACCACTGCTCGTCCTACTCAAAGCCTGGACCACTGCTAGTCCTACTCAATGCCTGGACCACTGCTAGTCCTACTCAATGCCTGGACCACTGCTAGTCCTACTCAATGCCTGAGAGACAGCTGGAGCCAAGTGGCATAGGTAGGAGGTGTGGAAGGTGTGTGTGTGTGTGTGTGTGTGTGTGTGTGTGTGTGTGTGTGTGTGTGTGTGTGTGTGTAGGGGGATGTTGGTGGTGGGTGGTGGTGGCATACCGATGGAGCAGTCGGGCCCGCTCCAGTTGGCATGGCAGGCACAGGTGGCGCTCTCAGTCTGGTAGGTGCCGTGGCCCGAGCACTGGTCCGGGCACATGGTCTTGAGGATCTCGCAGCTGGTGCCGCCCCAGCCTGGGTTGCAGTGGCACTCGCCGTGGATGCACATGCCATGTCCTGAGCAGGTGGGGTCCAGGCAGTCCACTGCGGAGAGAGAGACAGAGAGAGAGGGAGAGAGAGAGAGAGAGAGAGGGGGAGAGAGAGAGAGAGACGGGGGAGAGAGAGGGAGAATGAAAGAGAAAGAGCGAGTGAGAGAGGACAGAAGGACAGAAGGTCAGTCAGATCCGTCTGTCATTGTGTTCCAACACAGTAGTCTTTGTCTGCTGGCTCTTTGTTGCATTGTCTGGGCTCGATAGCGGACAGGTATATTTTACACGGGGCTGTTCCGGTGCGGTGCAGTGCGGTGCGGGCAGCGCTGACCCAGTCCTGTCAGCCCGGGCATTGTTGCTGGGAGGCAGCCGCAGACACTGAGCCTCCAGGACGAGCCTCAGCAAAACAGGGAACGCCTGTTGCTGCCCTGGTTTTCAGTGACAGGAACAGAGCATTCAAACAGTGGCTGACTGATGTTGGAAAAGTGTGTGTGAGTGTGTGTGTGTGTACAGTATGTGTGTGTGTGTGTGTGTGTCCAGGCCAGTGTGTAATTACACATATCTTCCCCTGTGTGCTCGGGAGGAAGTCATCCCCAGGAGGACTGAGGGTGATGTAGCCTCCTCGCTCCGGTGATTGTTTTAGAAATGATGCAAATTAATCAATGTATTCACTCGGAGACATGGATCCCATGATCACACCCACAGGCACCACAATGGAATCTCATCGCACTTAATTACATTGGGCTGGATGGATATAGATGTGCATTTGATTATCCTTTGCATGCATGTCTATGTTTGTGCGACTATATGTGTAGGCTTATGTGTGTGTGTGTGTGTGTGTGTGTGTGTGTGTGTGTGTGCGTAGATGAAGCCAGAAACTAATCAATGCTTCTGGCTGGCAGTGATTAGATCGTTCTTCGGTCCATCCCCGACGGAGTGGAGCGGAGCGGCGCAGGAGCTGGTTGTTGGCACTGACGTGACGCGACGCTTGGTTTCCTCGGCTCGGCTGCAGTGTGTGTATACGCTACAATACATGCCGAGCTAATTTAAGCTAATCAGTCGACGCGAGGAAAATCAATTCTAATCTGGCCTTTTCTTTCCAAATGGCCTGGCCAGAATGCCAAACACTGGAGACAGTGTCGGCCCTGCGGAACTGCCATATCAATAGGAACATCAATGCAATTATTTGCTCTGTGAAGTAGAGAATAGCAATTGTTTCTGGAATATTGAACTATTAACTCCTGACTTAATGATTATTGCGGGGATGGTGAGCAATCAAGGCCTGGCAAAGGGAAAGAAGCCGGGACAAGCAGGAAAGAGAAGAAGGGATGATGATGTAAAAGCGTCTTGGGGGAAAAGAAAAGAGCCTTTGATGCCTGCAGGACGTGACTTTCTCCTCCTTCATTAGGAAGCGAGGGAGCGAGGGAGGGAGGGAAAGATGAGCTTGAAGGATCGCGTTGCCCCTCGCCTCTCTCCCTCGCCCTGTCACAGCGACTCCTCTCCTTCGCCGTGTGAAGACAGGATATGATGCGAGATGAAGCCGTGTGGGTTGGGGAGCGGTGGGCCCACTCTCGGTGGCGCAAGCGTTAAAGGTGTCTTGGTAAAGGGGCGAAAAAAAAAAAAAGCGATCGATGCAGCTCAGTGTGACCTCGGTGCTTTTTCGTCGCCGGACAGGTTTGGGACATGCGATCCCGCCGCACTCTGACAGAGTAACCCAATGCAGAGGGCTGGAAGAAGGTTGCGGTGGTGCGGAGGCTGAGAGCCCAGCCCCCTCCTGACATCCCAGGCCCGCGTACTGCTGTGCTGCTATGTGCTGTGTTGTGCTGTGCTGCTCTGTGCTGTATTGTGTTGTGTTGTGCTGTGCTGCTCTGTGCTGTGTTGTGCTTTGTTGTGCTGTGCTGTGCCCTGCGCTGCTCTGTGCTGAGTTGTGCTGTGCTGCTCTGTGTTGTGTTGTGCTGTGCTGCTCTGTGCTGTGTTGTGCTGTGCTGCATTGCATTGCTGCATCTTGGCTCGGCACACCATGCTCCAACAGAGCTGTAGGGCTCGGGTTCTGGAATCTGTACGACTCTCTGTGGAGCGAACTGTGAACCTGTGAGACTGTGCCGTGGCTCTGAGAGAGTGAGCCACTTTGGGAAGAATGTGTCAAAGATAGCTGAGAGAGGGGACAGACTCCCAGACTGGAATCAAAGAAAGGAAAAAAGAAACCCCTCAACAACAAAGGAGCCGTGAACTTATGAACTCTCCCACAATAAGCCTCCAGACATTAATACTCCAGCTCTGGTTCAGACGCCGCAGACCCTGACACTACAGCAAAGCCATTTCACTCCACTCCTCTCTTGCATTCTCTCTGTCCTTCCTTTCTCTCCGTCTGTCTTGGAGGATTCTGCAAATCATTTCCAAATGCCACCTCACTGAAGTTGCTGTGCTTTAGTGCCTTAAAGGAGATCATTTCCCAAAGGATCCCACAGAGGCTCAGGCTAGTCCCTTTCCAAGACATACAGTGCTATACTAAACGGTGTTGGTGGTGACAGTCTTGCTTTGACCTTTTCCCATTCAATGACAACATTAACTTGCGCCCATTCGGAGTGTGTTTGGGTTGCTCTGGGAAAGTAAGCTATTTAGAAGTCTCAGCCTTGAGCAAACGATTATTATGATAAATCTGCTTAAGGTCTTTGGTTGCATTAAGGATAAGACTGGAATGTGAATGCTGCTAAATTAAAGGCAATAGAGTGATGTTTGAGATAAAATGGTGTTTAAATAAGGATTTCACTTTAGCAAAGTGATGAGGGAGTGGCACTGTTTATACAAAATGCCGATGAAAGAACTGTCTTGAATAATGTGATGTGTTTTTGTAACACTTTAAGGAAAGGAGCTTTTATACATGTAATCTCTCTCTCTCACACATACTCTCTCTCTCACCCTCTCTTTCTCTCTCACTCTCTTTCTCTCTCACACATACTCTCTCTCTCTCTCTCTCTCACTCTCTTTCTCTCACTCTCACCCTCCTCGCAGTTGTCTCCCTTGTAGCCCGTGTTGCAGGCGCAGGTGCCCATGATGCAGATCCCGTGGCCGCCACAGTGGACGTCAATGCACTGGTTGCTGGGCACGTCACACTCGGTGCCCTTCCAGCCACTGTAGCACAGACAGCGCCCCCTAGAGTACTGACCATTGCCACTGCACAGCACGGGGCAGGCAGCTGGAAGCAGAGACAAGAATGGACTAGTGAGAACTAGAGCAAAGACAACACAACGTGTTCTTTTATCAATACGTTTGTGTGTGTGTTTGTGTGTGTGTGTGTGTGTGTGTGTCTGTGTGTGTGTGTGAAAAGAGACAGACAGAGAGAAAGAGAGTGATGGATTGTACCTCTTGAGCAATCAGGTCCAAGGAAACCTGGGAAACAATGGCACGTTCCAGATCGACAGTCTCCGTTTCCATGGCAATTGTGAGGGCATTCGGTGACGGAATCTGTGGATGGGAAAGAGGACAGTGGGGAAAGAAGCAGAGAAAGAGGGAGGGAGAGGAGGAGAGCAAAAGAGAGGGAGAAAGAGGGAGGGAGAGAAAGAGACTGCTAATTGAGGAGGCAGATTCTGTAAATTAACGGCTGTGTCACCTCCCCATCTCTCTCTCTCGCTGTTTCTCTCTATCTTATTTTTCTGTGTTTAACTTCTTCTAGTCTTTCTCTTCTCATGCTGTAATTATAGTTGGAGCAGATGCTTGATTATGGCAAACCTGTGGCTGCCTGCTCTCCCCTAATGAACCAATCACAGGATTATCATGGCCAATTATCATCCACACACCCCTGCCCATGACTACACACACACACACACACACACACACACACACACACACACACACACACACACACACACACACACACACACACACACACGTTCACACACACTCACACACACACAAGCTTGCACTCACACATACATACACCCACATACAAACCCACACCCACATATACACACAGGGATGCAGACACAGACTTGCAGAATATAAATTGGCCTTTTCACGCTTTCTGATGAACCTGTGGGCACACCCACAGACATGTCTGTTTACACACACCCACACACATACCCACACTATACACAATACAAGAGAGACTGAATTGAGCTGTTTTTTTTATTTATACAGCTCAACACGCACACACACACACAAACAAACACATGCACATACACACAGACACACACACTAAATCGCACAAACAGACATGCACCAAACTTTCACACACCAAACTCCTTTCAGCACTGCACTGCACAGTGGAAATCGATGATGCTTTACGGCATAGGTTCTCAAAGTGCGACCCGGGGGCCAATGGCGGCCCGCGGAAACATTTCTGGCGGCCCGCGATAACATCTGATAACATCTGTAAAA
Source organism: Alosa alosa (assembly GCF_017589495.1). Taxonomy (NCBI): domain Eukaryota; kingdom Metazoa; phylum Chordata; class Actinopteri; order Clupeiformes; family Clupeidae; genus Alosa; species Alosa alosa. The sequence continues at coordinate 35,846,334 of NC_063189.1, forward strand.
CTGTTAAACTGTACAACTGTACTGTGTGCTTTGAAAAGAATGAATCTCCGTTTAGTGGTGTTTAGTGGCCGTCAGGTTTTCCTGTGGTGCTTTGGTAGCTGGAATTGGCCCTGAATAAGGCCTATGCTGATAATAAGCAAGGCCCACTGAGATTTGTTTGTTCTAAATAAGCTTGCAATTGAAATGGACTCCACACAGGACTGTTATATCCCACATTTGTCTGTTGAGGGTAGAGATTGTGTGTGCATTGCAATTTCTCTTAAGATTTTCACAAGTATTGCCAGGTTTAGCCTCAGTTGTGAATTAAAATGTGTTTAATGCAATAAATAGAAATGGTAGAGATGCAACCTGGTCATTAAAATGATTACAAATGGGATTTATTTTCCAGGTTTTTTTTTTCTCCCCCCCACAACCCGCCCCTTTGGCGGCCCTCAGTTCAATGTTGGGTTCCTGAATTGGCACTCATCAATCAAAACTTTGAGAACCCCTGCTTTACGGTATATCAACTTATAAACTCTACTCTACACTGCCTGCTCCCTTGGGCTTCATGTACAGTAGGCAATTTAGATCCCCCCTCTCTCTGTGATTTCTATTTGTGCTTTATTTGTCATTTGAAAGCTTAAGGGCATTCTGTATGTGAGAATAGTGAAGGCACTGCAATATGAATACTCTCATCAATATTCTCATTACATGTGTGACCATGTGTGTATGTATGTGTGTGTGAGGTCTCAGACAGAGTAATAATGTCTAGAGTATCACAAGAGTATGACAGATGTACACAGAGACTGTGTACATCACACACACACACACACACACACACACACACACACACACACACACACACACACACACACACACACACACACACACAAGCACACACTTACCTATGACGATGGTGTTGTAGGAGACCTGCTCGTTGTTCTTGCCGTCGTTGTAGAAGGCCATGTGCCAGGTGCCCGAGTCCAGGAAGCGGATGAATCCGGCCTCGTGCAAATTCACCGAGCGCGCCCGTCGTGCACCCTCCATCTCCAGCAGACTGCGCTTCTCCTTGGTGATGAGCAGACTGCCATCCAGCAGCTCCACAAAGTCATACTGTCAAACACACACACACACAACGTTAAAATATCATATCCAAATTTACTGTTTACAACTTCCTGCTGTCAGATATTATGGCTTATGCAAAGAGGGCATTGAGCAAAGTGTCATATGGAGCTAAATCAACCACACAGTTATGGTAGTCAGAGCCCATTCATTTGCTGTACATGTGTTCCTTTTGCTGTACAGACATTCCACACAGTGAAGTGTTTCCAGGGGATATGAGAGGATATGACACCCTGGATCAAACCAACTCGCTTAATTACATGAGAAGAGTGCCGAATAACAACGCCAGCGATCTGACAGCAATAGGACACCTGACAAATGGCACACAAGCCCTACATGAAAGCTTTTGAAACCTAAGCAGCGATGTTTAGCACTAATGCACTCTGAGGGCCTTCCCACTATTTGCAACATTTCAGTGTGTCTCAAGGCCCTTGCCAGCTCATTTTCACAACTCAAGGGCCATAATCTGGCATCACAAGACCCTTCTTTAAGTAGGTGTTCTTCACTGCATCAATAAGAGAATGCAGACCTCTGACGATTGGATGAAAAAGAGACACACGAGTGTGTCGGCTCCTATCACAGCTAGCGCAAGGTCTTTTTTCTTTCCTCTTTTTGTTCCTTCTTTCTTTCTTTATTTCCTTTCTTTTTTTCATTCTCTTTCTTCCTTTCACACTCTTGTCTCTTTCTTTCTATCTCTTTCTTTCTACGTCACGCCACTGTGGCCCTTTGTCCTTGCCTGTCCCCCTTTCTCTCGCACCAGTTAAAATTTCACAGCTCCAACACGCTTCCTGGCCCCTGCAAGGCACCGTATCGATTCATCGGACGGCGGCGTTGAAAGAAGGAATCAGAGTGCAGCGCGCGGTATTGACTCCCATTGTGGGGACCTCTGTTGCCAATTACCTCCATTAGGCAGCGCCTCTTTCATCTGGAGCTGGACCGAGCTCTCCGCCTCTGCCCTTGAGCACCATTGTGCAGGAGCGCAGCGGAGCCACCACTCCACACATGTTTACTTCCTGCCTGCTGCCTTTTAGAAATGATGGGGGAACTTCCACTATGGGGGAAAGATGGGAGACGGAACAGGCCTGGGTCCCGCTGGAGTCTGGGACTGTTTTCAAGCCCTGCATATGGATGGATGGATGGATGGATGGATGGATAGAGGAAAGGATAGAGGGATGGATGGATTCTGAGCAAAATTTTAGTTCCGTGTGGGTGACAGAATACAGAGGAGGGGAGGATGCTGAGGATTTTCACCAAGACATGAGCTGCTGCATTCCCCCAGGTGAGGGGAGGATGTGAAGGGAACGTGCCGTGTGTTGTGGGGCGGTCAGCATGGTTGTGGTGGTCCTTAACACATACCTGCGTGTGAGAGGGCGGTAGGCCTTTGCGGCCGTAGACCCCGACCAAGGCGTCGCGTTGCACCGAGATGTTGAACTTGAGATACTGTGGCTGGTCGATGAAGATCTGGGAACGCCAGAACATTCCCGGAGGAACGTCCTGAACTGCCCTGCGGCCCACGTCCACCTCTCCCGTGTCTATGGTGTTGTTCTCCTGTAGAAACACGCCCAGTTTACCTGAGAGGGAGAGAGAGAGAGAGAGAGAGAGAGAGAGAGGAGAGAGAGAGAGAGGAGAAGGGGTTAAACTCCTGAGATAATTATTTCAGGAAATGGAGGATGTGACAAATCGAGTGGAAAAGAGAGAGCTGTGAGGAGACAATGAGTTTGTAAGCTGGTTATGACGGGAGCTTATTCATATACATGCTTCACAGATTCTCAGATATATATACACATATATATATGGCAAGCATGCACCATTCGTGTCAAGCCATTTAGGCTAAACTGTACAGTTTGTATGCGAATATGTGAGTGTGTGTGTGTGTGTGTGTGTGAGCATGTGTGTGTGTGTGTGTGAGCATGTGTGTGTGTGTGTATGTGTGTGTGTGTGTAATTTCCTCTGGCGCTGACACACTACTACAGCTAGTGCTGAGTGTAGCTCCTGGTCCATGGCCGTGCATGTTCATGGGCATTAGTGGTCTAATCTGCCTGTGTAGATCAGACGGAGACTCGGCGTGGCAAATCAGGTTATTTTAATGCGCCGCTCGTCCACCTGATAGCCATCTCCCAGGGCACTGCTATTAATGTGTGCTCCGCCAATCCTCCTCCCCTCCGACAATGCTGCTCCCAATACCCACCCTAACTCCCCACTCCAACACGTGCACAATGAATTAACGACTAAGCAATATACCAGGGCGGACTGCATTAAAAAATATTCCAGCACGGACTGCATTAAGAACTATACCAGCACGGACTGCATTAAGAACTATACCAGCACGGACTGCATTAAGAACTATACCAGCACGGACTGCATTAAGAACTATACCAGCACGGACTGCATTAAGAACTATACCAGGACTGCATTAAGAACTATACCAGCACGGACTGCATTAAGAACTATACCAGCACGGACTGCATTAAGAACTATACCAGCACGGACTGCATTAAGAACTATACCAGCACGGACTGCATTAAGAACTATACCAGCACGGACTGCATTAAGAACTATACCAGCACGGCATTAAGAACTATACCAGCGGACTGCATTAAGAACTATACCAGCACGGACTGCATTAAGAACTATACCAGCACGGACTGCATTAAGAACTATACCACCACGGCATTAAGAACTATACCAGCACGGACTGCATTAAGAACTATACCAGCACGGCATTAAGAAGGAATAAAGAAGCAGGAAGGAAGAAGAAGAAACAAAATCTTGGCAACAATGTCAAGTGAGAGCGAGAAACAAAAAAATGTCTGGATCTTCCATTTTTTCCTCCTTGTGGCAAATTATCGCCTCCTGTTCTGCTAAATTAAAAGACCGCCCTGTCTCAGCGGTGACCTGTGACTAGAGAGGGACTCCGGGTGCGATGCCAAATTAATATTGAAGAAAGAAAGGCTGCGCAAGCGGATTCTACCTGTTGGCTCGCTGTGGCGTCCTGCGCTCGGGGGGCTGGCCAGTGCATTGAAACTGGATCCCCCGGTGCAGCGCACAAAGGGCTTCCGGACCGCAGCGTGTCTAGACATGACGCACGCATGCAGCACATGCGACACTCTGTGCAGCGGCAGCCGCACAATAGCCTCTCCACTGGCACTGCGGCGCATTCAAAAAAAGGGCCTCTCTTAAACTGGAGAGCGCACGCGAAGCTGGGGAGTGAGATCATATGGTCGCTAATGGTGACCAGCTGGACTTAATATGCCATTAATTATTTCAGAAGTGCATTTGTGGGTGAGGCCCTGTTATGCCAGGCCTTAACCGCGAGACTCTGAGATCGGCAGATCTGATGCATCAGAGTGTGAGCTTGGGTAGGGGGTGGGAGTGTTTGTGTGTGCGTGTGTGTGTGTGTGTGTGTGTGTGCGTGTGTGTGTGTGTGTGTGTGTGTGTGTGTGTGTGTGTGTGTGGGGTAGACATTAATTAAAAGCCAGACTTTGCTCAGTTGTTTCCTAATAGAACCAGCCTGTGGGTGCTCTAGTCCCCCTCCCTTCATATTTCCATACGGCACCACCGGCACCACCATCTGCGCTGCACACCGATTGGCAGTACTAACGGACCCGCAAGGAGCCCTGTGCCCAACGCCGTCAGTTGGCACCAGCGGGCGAGGCCTGGCCCTGAGTGCCAGTGAGGGCCGCGGGTGAGTGCGGGACCGTCCAGGCCGAAACACGAGAACCAGAGGAGCTGCCTGTGATTGGTCGATCTGGCAGGTCGATCTGGCGCTCAACGGCTGTACTCATTGGTGCCTGGGTTTTATGGGTAATTCCAGTTTGGGGGTCTTGTTTCCTTTCTCTGGAAGGGACTCGTTTTCATTTTTCACTCTTTCTCTCTCCATTTTCCCTCCTCCCTCGCACAGGCTATCTCTTTGTTTAATCAGAGATTTAGTCTCACCTGTGTCAACCATCTGTTCAGCCGTACTAATGCTACTTTTATTGGCAAGCGAGTCTCCATTGTGGCTGTGTGTGTGTGTGTGTGTGTGTGTGTGTGTGTGTGTGTGTGTGTGTGTGTGTGTGTGCATATGAGGGAGAGAAACTCCTCGCTGTAGGGGGAAATACTGTACGCTCTACAGTTTTGTGAACATGAAATTCTGCACTCGATTTGTGCTGAAGTAAAATAAGTACACACATATACCTTTAAAAATGAACATAATCAATACAGAGTGGATATCGTGCAGCTACGCCAAGGACAAAATATGAAAAACAAGAGTAGCATGGGACCCTGCGATAAGTTATGACTCGTAATCCGTTAGCTGCAATCTCTGAGCTATTGACCTGGAATGGTGATATACGAGCTGCTAGCTGCAGGCTGAATGGTAGGCAGTGCTGGGAGAGCTATGCACTATTTGGATAACATTGCCTTACTCAGGCCAGCTAACCATGTCCTGGACTGGGGCTAGCTCTTAGCAAAACAAAGGACCTTGTGACTGATAACCTCATTAGAAAACTAAACATCTCTCTCCTCTCTCTCACCCCTTCTCTTGAACTACACCCCCACACACACACACACTAAATACATACTGTACACACACACTCTCTCAGGGTTCTAATCTTTTCCTGTCTGCTATTTGTCTGGGGAATTTCAACCAAGTCTGAATGTAAGGAAGGATAATTGTGCGTTTGTGTGCGTGTGTGTGTCTGTGTGTGTGTGTGTGTGTGTGTGTGTGTGTGTGTGTGTGTGTGTGTGTGTTGGTCTGTTTTTCTGTCTCAATTGCACTCAGGTTGTAATGTATTCCAACAGCATTTCTTGCTCTCCTGATGACTTTGGCTTAAGTCGGTGCGGCCGCGTTCTAATCCATCCAGTGCGCAGGT
>NC_063189.1:35857287-35862287 GCF_017589495.1 Alosa alosa
ATGTATGTAAGTATGTGTGTGTGTGTGTGTGTGTGTGTGTGTGTGTGTCACTAAGGGCGTGCGTTTGCGGATGTGTTTGTGCGCATTAACAGCTCTTGTCTGCTGACAAACGGCATAATGTAATTTAATCCAGCCAGGGGCCCCTGGTGGGCTTGTGCACAGGCCCAGGGGCAGCACACCCGCACTGGCTATAAATCACATCTGCAGCCCCCGCTCCACTCTGCTCCGCACGGAGCACACCACTCTGCACACAGGCCCTGCGCGTGCGCGCGCGCGCGTGGGTGTGTGTCTGTATGTGTGTGTACCTGTTATAAGTGCACACAAGCTGTGTCTGTGTGTGTGTGTGTGTGTTTGCATGCATGTGTATGTACCTGTTATACAAGCACACAAGCTGTGTGTGTGAGTGTTTGGGCTCTATCGTGCGTCCCAGCGCAATTTACTTTGTATACTCGCGCTTTTGTCTTTCCTATTTTGCAGTCAGCGATATTGGAATTTTCCCTCCACAGGTAATGCCTGTAAATTAGGGAATTGATTATGCCCACCGGGCGGTTCAGCTTAAAAGACGGGCTTTTGTTCACGCAAACGCTTCACTGTTGATATTTTGCAGTTTCAGAAAACAATTCGCCACAGACCAGGAACTCCCTGGTCTAAAGTCTGTGGCGCAAATGCAGATGCTATTTTGAGGGCCTGCGTGAATGAATGTGTTGCACACCAATCTACAGACACCCCGTGATAGTATTTGTCCATTTCCGGTTTTGTTCGCGGCATTGGTGACCTAAAAATTAGTAGCCTACAACATCTACATGCAATATATTTTACAACAACAACGCCTAATTATGACCTATTAATTTGGACAACTTTATACAGCTCTATAAAGGCCAAAGTTACCTTTAGTTTTGTTCCAATTCTTACCGCTATGTATGGTTTTAAACATTATGATGGCGCTTTAACATCAGCCTAAGCATTATTCCAGCTGTGCTAAGGTTTTAAGCACCAGAATTTTGCCTACCTTGTTGTAGCCCATCTGAAATAACTCCAAGCTTTATGTTTCCATCCATCCTTTCGTTATTTTCAAAAAAACGTTTTATATCCATGATGGCCTTAAAGTCTTGAGTTAGTGAATTAGCTTAAATCAGCTTTTATGAGCTGTTAACCAGCAAATAGTACAAGAAAGCAGCAAGTATGGCTACAATTTCTGTATTTGCTGCACCCATTCATTTCTCTCCTGCTCAAACTAATGTTGTGCATGCATTAAGTTGATGATAAAGTGTTTACAAACTCTACTTAACAGAAAATATTGCAGTTCATGGGATATACTGTGCAGAGTTGAAAGTTAGGTCAACTTGGAAACTGTTTCTCACAGGTCACTCCAGCTGCAAGCGCACACTTTGCTCCACTCATCTATACAACATAGTTCCCATTTCGTAAACCATACATAATTTCAAAGAAAAATATTACCACTCGAGGGAAATCAGTGTGGTGTCCATTAAGATGTGAAATCTAGCGTACACATTTTCAATTAATCACGGATGTGTTGATGACATAAATTAGGAAATATTAGATGACTTAAGGAGACGGATGTTGAATTGCATGCCGATGCCATTTAACCCAAATGCCCCAGCTGCAGCACGGGAGAGAAGAGATTAACTGACAGAAGATATGCATTGTCTATAGAGAGGTAATGTTAGATTACATTGTACATAGCAAAAAATATCACCATGCATTCATAATCTCGATTCAGTGAGAGTGATCCCAAAACACCGAAAGTATGTCTTTGTGACAATTCTGTATTACATTTTGTCAAGAGGAAAAATCAATAGCTGACAGTTCCTAACTGAACAGTAAAATTATAGCGCCAGAACGCCCTGGCTGCAACTGGAAAAATACGCCACCATAATAGCAATCAGCTATGGAACAAGCGTGCCTGTTGTTAAAGGGAATGTGAGATGACGCCCTGATTGGTTTATTGCACGTTACGCCCAAACCACACACATGATTAATGTAGCTACTCAGACCACCCCATTTTAGATTTGCGCCTGGCTTAACAGTCAAATATCCCGCTGGTAAAATAGCATCAGCGCCTAAGATCCGCCCACAAAGTGACTTTGCGTTTTTATAAAGACACACTCCGCTTCAGACCGTTAAAATATAGCCCTTTGTGTGTGTGTGTGTGTGTGTGTTGATGTGTGTGTTTGCACACTATGCACTCCAGGCTGCTGTGCCATGTAGAATGGCTTTGCAAGATGTGAGGTAGTGATGATATCAAACAAAGGGAGGCAGAGAGAGAAGAGAGTTTGAGACAGAGGGGGGTGGGGGGGGGGGTGCGTTTCACATGTGCACAGACTCCATAGGCCAATTAGAGCTCTGTCTAGGAAGCCTTTAAACACTGCAGTGGTGCAAACATGCCCTGGAACACACACACACACACACACACACACACACACATACACACACACACACTTCTCATTAAATTAGAGTCCTGCTGGGATGGTCTGGTGCATGGCGCCCATCACTCCTAACCAATGACCCTGTGCTTGAGCGTGGGCTCCAGGAGAAGATGGCGCCTCGTCAGAGTCAGGGCTCCCCGCTGAGAGCAGAGAGGAGCGGCTAACCCCCCAAATCCTCCTGCCAGCACCAGCCAACTCAGGCTCCCTTTAATGGCAACGAGGTGAAGGTGTGTGGAAGAGAGAGAGAGAGGAAGAGTGGAAGGTATGTTGGTGGATAGCACGCATGCACACACACACACACACACACACACACACACATTCACACACACACACACACATAACTGTTCTGCTCCTGCTCCTCAACCACTACTGCACACATGAAAGCACCCATCTCTGCACCATCCACAGAGAGCAGAGAGACACACACACACACACACACACACACACACACACACACACACACACACACACACGCACACACACACACTTAGAAAACACACACACACACACACACACACACACACACATTTACAACACCAGTTCCTCCAGTAAGGCTGTGTCAAACAACATCGACAAATTACATCAAGGCAGGGGAAGAGTGGTGAGACACTGAGCAGAAGGGGGAGAAGGAGAAAGGGAGAGAGAGAGAGGGGGGAGAGAAGGGGGGGGGAGAGAGAGAGAGAGAGAGAGAGAGAGAGAGAGAGAGAGAGAGAGAAATAAAGAAGGTAGCTAAGAGAGGGAGACAGAGTGAGTGAGTGTGAGTGAGAGAGCAGCTGGTTCTGAATGGGGAAGCAGGTGCGAGAGCTTGTGTGTTTTTGCTGGGAGGAGTGTAGGGAGTTGTTTTGCCGGCATGTTCCAGAAAGGCTGCTCTCTCTCTCCCTCCCTCTTATACACACACACACACACACACACACACACACACACACACACACACACACACACACACACACACACACACACACACACACACACACACCTGCGTCACAGGCCCAACACACACTTCCTGGAGAGGTGGAGAGAGAGGAGAGGAGGAGAGAGGGGGGAGGAGGAGAGGAAGGGACCAGGGTGCTTGTGTTTAACATATTTGTTTGAGCAGACGAGGGAAGACATCACCCAGAGGTAGCGAAAAGAAACAAACAGCTCCGAAACAACCAGCAAAGAAGAGGAGTGAGAATGAGAGAGAGAGAGAGAGAGATCAAAGTAAAAACAGGCCATTACAGATCCATTACACAGGACAACTGTGGAGGCGTGTGTGTGAGTGGTTGTGAGTGGGTTGTGTGTATCAGGGAATCAGTGTATGTGTGTGCCAACTATGGAGTGTTTGCATGTATCTCATCTTTTTCAGCCTCAGTCTTTCAAGACCATGTCCCTGAATGACCACCGAAGAGCATTTATAGTTGCTTTCTATGTAATCATCCAGGACTCTGCTGCATGGAAAACATCAGGGACCAGACCGGTTTTGGCAGGAAACACAAATGTGAAAATGGACTGATTGCTTTTTTTGAGAGTAGATGAACGTGCATCTATGTGCATCTACATCTCTCTCTCTTTCTCTCTCTCTCTCTCTCTCTCTCTCTCTCTCTCTGTGAGTGTGTATGTGTTTGTGTGTGTATGTGTGTGTGTGTTAGTGTGTGTGTGTGTTTGTGTGTGGGTGGCTGTCTGGCTGTCTTTGCACACAACACTCCATCTCTGTCCCTCATCACCAGGCCTGAATTCAGTTGAAAAACAATCCTGAAAATTACTTGAGTTTGTCCTATAAATCAACATGGCAGCTTATTGTTTGTGGTGGTCAAAGGAAAAGACATTTGACTGCAGCTATTCACTACAGACCCAAAAGAAGAGAGAGAGTGTGCATTTAGTGTGTTTTTTGGCACTGCAGCTAAAATGGCCGGATGTAACCTACTAAACACAAAGCTTTAAGGATATTTGAATTTAAATTTGGCAAACACTGAAAGACAGACCGAAAACAAAAAAAGATCGAAGAGTGAGAGCTAGAGAAAGAGAGAGAGAGAAAGAGAGAGGTGGGAAGAGAGAGAGAGAGAAAGAGAGAGGGGTGTGGGGTGTGTAGAGACAGGGAAAGAGCTTTCTCAAACAATCCATCAGAGTTGTGTCATTTATGAAGTCTCTGAGCAGCAAATCCATCAGGAGCAGCTTGAGTTTCCTCCAGCACTACACAGCCCAGTAAAGCAAAGCAGTGCCCAGCACAGAGCAGAGCAGCCCAGCAGAGCAGAGCAGAGCAGAGGGGAGGGGAGGAGAGAGAGGAGAGGAGAGGAGAGGGAAGGAGAGGAGAGGAGAGAGAGGAGAGGAAAGGAGGCAGGCCTCATCATCCACAGGCTGCCAATGAGGAGAGGGGAGGAGAGGAGAGAGAGGAGAGGAGAGGAGAGGGAAGGAGAGGAGAGGAGAGAGAGGAGAGGAAAGGAGGCAGGCCTCATCATCTACAGGCTGCCAATGCTAATGCGTTGTCATTCCTCAGACCAGAATGCACTCAGGCAACACGCTGGGGAAACGCTGAACAATGTGCAGAGACAAAACGGGAGAAAAAAACGACTGAAA
>NC_063189.1:35869787-35874787 GCF_017589495.1 Alosa alosa
CTATGCAATTTCACCCAATACAGTAAGCCAAGTGAACACACACACACACACACACACACACACACACACACACACACACACACACACACACACACACACACACACACACATAAGCACACACAAAATCTGTTGTCACAATTTTCTCAATTCTTTCAGAACAGCAGTACACACAGAATTGCAATGATAACGTCCTGCTGATGACCCTGAATCACAATGCTGCACAGAGTAAACAATGGTTCCGACTCGCTGTTGCTATGGTGCCCCCGTGTCAGATTCTCCCTCTCTATCTCTACTCTCAGCCAACATGAGAAGCGGGTTGAAGGCAGATGGGTGAGGTGGGTCATGCTTTCGGGCATGAGAGGTCAGCAGGAGTAGCGTGGCACACGTCCCCATAACCCCTATTTGGCACGCGGGTGGGAACACATCCATCTTTATTAGGATGTCATGCCCGTTTTTGAGAACCGCTTGCTTTGGTAATTTTCTACATGAGGGACATGAGACACGAGAGACAAAAACAATTAGAGGGAAAGGTTGTCAGAGCGCGCGTGTGTGTACGCACACACACACACACACACACACACAACGTCGCCGCTATTGAGGCTGCTTCAATTAGCACTCATCCCGGCTCTGTCTGGGAAAGGGAGTGCAGGCAGAGGAGAGAAAGAAAAAGAGGGAGAGAGAGAGGGACAGAAAGAGGGGGAGAGAGAGAGAGAGGGACAGAAAGAGGGAGAAAGGGGGGAATGAGCTGAGATCAGCAGGCGACAGGCCCAGGGCAAGGTCTTTTGAGACAGAAGCTCATACTCACACACACACACACACACACACACACACACAGACACACACACACACACACAGAAACACACGCACACTCACAGAAACACACACACACACACACACACACACACACACACACACACACACACTCACAGAAAACACACACACACACACACACACACACACACACACACATGCACACATACAGCAATCAAAGTTTCTTCTGCTCATCAATCCTCAAAAGGAGAAGAGCAGACTATCTGCCTTTCAGAGACACACACCTCATCAAAAGCTGAAAGAAGATCTACAGCTCATCATGTCTTTCTTTTTTCCCTTTCTCTCTTTCCTGTCTCCCCAAAGGCTCTCTCCCTCTCTCCATATCTCTCTCTCCCTCTCTCCATATCTCTCTCTCCCTCTCTCCATATCTCTCTCTCTCTCTCTCTGTCTATCTCTCCTGTCCTCCCCCTGATGGCTTTGCCAGGGATCTGAGGAGTAAGATGATGAGTGGGTTGTCGAGTGGACAGGACACACTTTTTGACCTGCCACACACTCACACACACACACACACACACACACACACACACACACACACTCTCTCTCTCTCTCTCTCTCTCTCTCTCTTTGCAGTACCTTCCTCTGACCTCGCTGACCTATCGGAACTCCCCTATTTCCACCCGGTCCCGTGATTTCCCCGTCTTGCGTGTATGTGTCATAATATCCATTTCTATACAAACCAAGACAGCGGACTCCTATAAGCATAACCACCCACAACATAGGTGTATCTAAATTAGCTATGTACCAAAATTACATTTTACTGTGACTCGAGGGGCTGTAAACAGTGTTGTAAGGCTCGTGTACACAACGGCTTGGAGCTCCAGTGGAATTTTAATTTCTACTTGAGAATTCTCCGGTCTAACGCCCATGTGCCATTGAAACGGTGTAAATAGGCGACCCATCAGCCAACACTATAACTCGGCGTGGTAAACAAAATCAGGATATTTCAGGCAGTAAATCCTCCCGTTAAGAACCAAACCAGATTTTGTTCAAATCTACACAACTATGGCTACTGAAAAATGTAAGGTTCATTTAGTAAATGTTATTTTGAAGTGTTAAAAAACATCGTTGTTTTAGAATTTCTGAACAAAAGTGGTGATAATTGGGGGTGTTACGATAATGACCTCTCTGTGGAAGGACTTGAAACCTCTGACTCCTGTTACCTCCCCACACATGCATGCATTTACACATAAAAACAAAGCAAACACACACATGTGTGTGTGTGTGTGTGTGTCTGTGTGTGTCTGTGTGTGTGTATGTGTGTGTGTGCTAGGATGTTTGCCATCTAATATCTTATCCATTTAATTTCATGAGCAGGTCTGGCTTGCTGTGTTTGGTGGCTGTGTGACTGTGCTCTGTCGATCGTTGTGTGATACCATTTCTACGACATGCTGAGTCAAAAGGCTCCATAATGAGAGATCAATCAAGCCAGAGGCAGATCGTTTGATACTTTTGTGATCCAGCCTCACAGAAAACAAAATAATCTCTTCAATCGGTAAATTAAAAGAACAATTAACGATAATTAAATCTCATTCATTCTGGGGCCAACTCTGTTATACATATTTATATATTTTAATTGTAATAGACTCCCTGTACTTTCAGCCATCAAACACTTCTCTTAAACAGACACACACACACACGCACACATCCTGCCCCCACACACACATGCGCACACAAAAACAAATGACTTTTTATCACACATTTTATAACAAGATAAGGGCAAGAAGTGGTGTGAGCAAGGTTTTGTGAAACTTCTTAATTTCTTTATTTTTTGGTGATGAAATGTTAAATGAACTGAATGTGCTCCTTTGCTTCCTCATGAAGCCCCTTTTAACACCTTCGGCTCCAACCGCAGCGGAGAGCTGCAGATGTGCAGTAGTCTGTTCTTATGAGCTCCCTGAGGCCCAGTGAGAGGCCCTGCTGATGTGTGGATGAACACACAGATACTGTGTTTGGGAGTCTTACAGGGACGTGTTATGGCTGCAGAGACGGGGGTGACTGTGGCGAATGGATTGTAGCCGGGGTGACACCCAGCCCCTGGAGTGACCCCTACTAATCCCCACATGTGCTGTCTGCAGGGGGACGCCTTCCAACAAGTGGCCCCCAGGATGGCAAGACACGCCACTTGGGTTTAAATAGCACAGGGAACAAAACTAAATAAACATAGTGGCCTCATCAATATAACATTGAAAAAGAAACTAACTTGGCTAATTTAGTTTGAATTGTTTGGTATTGATCTCAAAGGTACCACTGCACACTCTCTTTCTATCTAGCTCTCTCTCTCTGTCGATTTATTGGCATGACTGTAAAGTTACAATAGTAGCAAAGCAATATGATGTATAACATCACAAAACAAAAATGATCAAGGAAAGATAAAATGATCTCTCTTTTTGTCTCTCTCTCTCTCTCACACACACACACACACACACACACACACACACACACACACACACACACACACACACACACACACACACACAATGATCATAAGTGTGGAAAGAATCAGTAGGGATCAGACAGTATTCATGTCTCCTGACTTCAGAAGGTATGGACGTGTGTGTTTCTGTGTGCCTCTGTCTGAGAATAGGAATGTGCGAATGCCTGTATATTTTTGCATGCATCTGTCTGAGAATGAGAATGAGAATGTGTCTGTGTGTGAGTGTGTGTGTTTGTGTGTGTGTGTTTTTGTGTGCGTGTGTGTGTGTGTGTGTGTGTGCATGCATTTGTGTGTGTGCGTAGGTCTCAGAACAGGTGACTGAAAGCGTAAGCCAGTGATGACACGGGGATTATCGGCCCTGAAGTGAAAACTCAGTCCAGACACCTCGGCATTCTGCCTGCCACTAATCCTCCTCCTCTATTCTACTCTACTCCATGCATCCTCCTCCTCCTCTATTCTACTCTACTCCATGCATCCTCCTCCTCCTCTATTCTACTCTACTCCATGCATCCTCCTCCTCTATTCTACTCTACTCCATGCATCCTCCTCCTCCTCTATTCTACTCTACTCCATGCATCCTCCTCCTCTATTCCTCCTCATGCATCCTCCTCCTCTATTCTACTCTACTCCATGCATCCTCCTCCTCCCTATTCTACTCTACTCCATGCATCCTCCTCCTCCTCTATTCTACTCTACTCCATGCATCCTCCTCCTCCTCTCATCACTATAGCGCATGGCCTGAATGACTTGTCACCATTCATGTTTACTGACATCTCAGGCCGGTGCCACTGCTGTCATGAAATCTAACACTGGTGTCGGAGAAGATGTGTGCAGATCATATTTTAAAAATGGAGGTCAAAAAAGATGTTCTACAAAAGGGACTCTGCTTACTTAGGAATCTCTGCATGCCACTGAAATAGTTTGGTGAAAGAAGGAGAAAGAAACACTGGAACTGATAGAGAGAGAGAGAGAGAGAGAGAGAGAGAGAGAGAGAGAGAGAGAGAGAGAGGAACGATGCTTTTGTAACCTTAATGTTTAAGTAAATGCAAATCTCTACAATTGTTATTCAGAAAAAAACATATTTTCCTTTCCCACCATTCTTGTGTGAACTATCGCAGAACAATAACAACAACAGCAACAAAGACAAGTACACCAAAAAAACTCTCTAAAAATCAATCACACACAGATGACAAAGCAGTATGCGCTGGAGGTAGCTCCCAGTTGGTGTGCGTGCCTCCTTTGGATTGACCCCTGAGCATATGTTGTGTCTGTCTTTGTTAGAGCGCAGGGGAAAAAACTCAAAACAGCTGCCTCTGCGTATTACTGAGGTGTTCAATTAGAAGCCGGCAGTCAGTGCAACTTTCAGAGGTCAATGAGTCAGCTTTACTTAGAACAGCTAATTAGAATGTTGAAATGCACTCAATACATACAGGTGCCATAGTTTTTCAAACCTATACAGAGTACACACACACACACACACACGCGCACGCACACAAACACACACACAAATGGATACACACACACACACACACACACACACACACACACACACACACACACACACAAACACACACACACACAAACACACACAGACACACACACACAAACACACACACACACACACACACAATCCTTTCCTTTATTGATTCATATGTCAGATGTTTTTCACTATTTTCAAACCAATCTTAGCAGTGTTTTCCTTTGCAATGCAAGTTTGTTTTGTCCTGCCAATAAT
>NC_063189.1:35879787-35882287 GCF_017589495.1 Alosa alosa
AATAATGAATAGATTTGACCAACTGGTCTCACTAAGTGGCAAATTTGATTGACGTAGGTTTCAGCGGTCCCTGTTCGGCACGCGGGAGGCAATCGTAATCCTGGGAAAGTTTCCACAACTGCTGCAGAGTGTACACACAAGCACTCACTGATGGTAGTGGACGTTGGACTATTTTGCTCATTTAACACCTAAAAAGGTTTAATCTTTAATTAGCACAATTTGGACAGTGGGTGCTAAGCTCAAGGCCATGTCTACCCCTGATGGTTGACCTGTGCTTCAGCAGCACATTTCTCTGACAGATAAGGCTGTAGAGGAAGAAGACCAGGCCAAATTATATGTGATAACATAAAGGAGATGCTTCTGGACACTAGGTCTTAGGTCACTCTAGCTTCTAGCTGTCTACTGTGGGGGGCTAGTTTAACCTTAGTGAATACACCAGTAAAGGCTGTGGGGGGCTAATTTAATCTTAGTGAATACACCAGTAAAGGCTGTGGGGGGCTAATTTAATCTTAGTGAATACACCAGTAAAGGCTGTGGGGGCTAATTTAACCTTAGTGAATACACCAGTAAAGGCTGTACTCATTCTTTCTGGCAGTTATTGTGAAATGACATTGTAATAGAGAGGCTATAATGTTGTTTGGTCTCATATAGCGCAGAAACAATCGCCCTGGTCAGCAGAATCAGCATTTCACAGAGCAGTTACACTGCAGGGCTTATGAAGTGGCCAACCAAATCCCTCATGCTGTGGTGCCAACCAATGATACAGGTACAAACGGCGCTTGGCGCTCACCTGCTTTCCAGCGGCACATTGCTGCCCAGGACCCAGCTGTCCTGCAGCGGGACGGATTCGGGCGTGGTTTGCAGCTCGGCGGGCAGTGCGGCCGGCGGCGCCGGGCTCACGTTGCGACGGTTGGTCAGGGAGTTGTGGTTGAGCGCGGTGACGGACGGCTGCTGCTTGTGCGGAGGCGGGGCTGGCGGCAGCGTGGACTGGCCCTGCTGGTGATGATGCTGATTGGACAGTTGCTCTGGAGGAGAGAGAAAGAGACAGACAGCTGGGTTAGCCAATGGGCAAGGCGGGCAGACGGGCAGGCAGACGAGGGACGGCGCTGAGCGGCGCGCGCGCGCGTGTGGGCATGTGTGGGCATGTGTGGGTAGTAGAGTGGGACCGCTGGGTAATTAATTGTCGGTGGTTAAAACAAAAGCTGCCAGGAGCAGAGGGAGCATTGTTACAGCACAACATCTGGGGGACATTACAACATTACAGAAGATCAGCGGTGGCTTTATGGACGCACTTGCTCACACACCAGCTGCTGCGGTGCTGCTCGGGCACACACACATACACGCACAGAGAGAGAGAGAGAAAGAGAGAGAGAGAGAGAGAGAGAGAGAGAGAGAGAGAGAGAGAGAGAGAAGCTGTCTGGAGTGGTTCTGAGTGCAACAGTAGCAGTTGCATATGTGGTGTACTTAAATCAGAATAAAGAGGACAGAAAAGAACTCTCTTGTGGAGCTACTCAAACTCATTTGATGTAACCACACACAAACACACACACACACACACACACACACACACACACACACACACAGACTTCATTAGAAGATGTTATCACTTTCAATTTCATAGCCCAAGATTCCACTGATATCATTAATGAGCGGGAGACCTTGATAAGACATCTAAATGTCTAGACGTCTCACAGCATCTCCCATCTGTGGCGAGGCATTATGGACCTCAGGTGTGTTTCTGCACAGATGCACTCCAGCCGTCCCCCCTCGTCCTTGCTCTCTCACCTCTCCCACTCAGTCAGGTGGAAAAGCACCCAGACAGACAGTGACACACCTCTTCTCTTTCTCTTTTCAGGGGCGCATCACACACGGCATCTCCAATGTGCTCAGAGAGCCAGACACACACGCGCGCGCGCACACACGCACACACACACACACACACGCACACACTTCCATATCTCGAGAGGCACTGAAAGAACATCACGTAGTGCCCGGCTTTATCCACTCCTCAGTGTGCCCCGCCACCAAGGGCCACACAAGGAGACAGTCCTCTCGACGGCTTCCTCTCTCAGTACAGACACCATACACACTCCATGTGTGTGTGTGTGTGTGTGTGTGTGTGTGTGTGTGTGTGTGTTTGTGTGTGACTGTGTGTATATCTGAGTTAAGAGGGCACAGATAAGGAGCGTTATAGCCTCTGCTTATTAGTGGAGTGGATGGGGGTGGCAGGGAGCAATAACACTAAAGAAGTTGACTGCTGTAAAGCAATATCGGGTATGAACAGACTGGCCGTGATGCGCCCCTGAGGAGGAAGGGCCCGTGAGTGTGCTGAGCAGAGGGGGCTATTTATACGCTGCTGCGTGACTAATTGTACGTTCGGCCAGCACTTCACTGAATATGCAGGGAATGCAGCCCAGAAGAACATGGAGGAGGAGACACACACACACACATCCTGGCACTTCTTTAGCACTGGGAACCTCTGGCTAGAGCCCCACGCCCA
>NC_063189.1:35887287-35892287 GCF_017589495.1 Alosa alosa
GTCATGGAAATCGAAGTGTGTCAGTGACCCCCACCGGAGGAGCGGACAGTGGCACGCCAGGGCAGCAGGGGCTGATGGGAAGAGGCAGCACGGGCACACCACACAGGAATTGAGGAGAGAGCAGTGATGGGATGTGGGGCCACAGGGGGGGGGGGGTAGTGGCTCTGTCATATGGCAGACATCTGGACTCACTTCAGTGTCACTTCAGCAGTGGCCAGTGCGTTTACGTTTGCTCTCCCCTCCACAACGACTCACACATGTGTCCTACTTTATAACACACACAAGCTCAGATTAGGATCTTACCTCAAACACATACACACCCACACACACACAAAGACACACACACATATGCACAGGCGCACACACACACATATGCACAGGCACACACACACACACACACACACACACACACACACACACACACACACACACACACACAGGCACAAACACATGTGCAATCAAGACGTCTATGTCATGCGACTGTAAAATGGGATGAGAGAAACCAGATCAAAAGAGATAACTTTCCCTTACTGTGCAGTTTAACAAATTGGAGAGTCTGGACCAGAGAGCTTCTATAGCGGAGCTGCATGTGATTATGCTGACTGGAGGGAAATGAGACCAACAAAACTCATATAGAGCCACTTGCCATGAACCTCATTGCTTTCCCTCTGCCTATCAAGACCTGACGTGAAAAGTTGAATCAAGAGTCAAATAAAGAAATCAGATGCAGGTTTCAGTTTGTACGTACGTCCATTTGTGAAGGGCTGCGCTCAACATAAAGATAAGTGGAATTACTCTGGCGCCTTGCCGTGCAGACTCACAAAATGTCAGCCTCCATGTCAATAATGTGTCAAGATGCTAAATTGACATTTCAAGAAAGCGTGTGTGCAGTTGCAGGGAGCCTTCATTCTACCTTGACAGAAATTGGAGGAGAGGTTATTTGTCAACAATGTGGCAGTCTGTCATGCCTCACCTTGAGAAATAATGAATTTCTTTATTTACTGAAAGCGGGGGGCTCTGGATTAACAGGGAGCAAAGATGGAAGATGGTGTTGAGTCTGATCAGTGGAGCGATTGGTGAAATGACAAACCGCTCCGCACACTAACAGATGGGAGAAATCTTCCCGGGGAAGCATGACTCGCAGCACTAGGGGAAGATCCCGCAGATGCAGCAGCAAGAGCCGTGGGAGAATTTCGCCTTCCTCTTGCCTCTCCACACACGTCAACATGCTAACATCAAAACAACGCGATGTTATGCGGACTATAGGGTGTCTTTTTCAGGGAAGACCAGTGAGTTGGTCCACCGGGGGGATTTTCTGCGGATATAATGATGGGCTTTGGTTGACTTTTCAGGGGGCTTTTCTGGGGGATGAGTGCTCGGCTAATTAGCAAATGACACTTGAGCGCCCCAGGAGGGGAGGTTTCAAAGGCAGCCACTTTCTGCAACATCTTTTGAGGAGGCCGGGCAGGGCAGGAAGTGGCTGACTGCTGGGAAAGTACACACACTCAGCCAGATACAAACAAAAGGCAGCTTCAAGCGCCACCACGGCCCTAAATTAACTCTGTGTGTGGGGCCATGAAAGTGTGCGGTGTGACGTGTGGTATGGGCATGCATGTGATGAATCGGACCGGAAAGATTATGGGTAACCGTCAACGAGGACCAGATTGGCTAGTAGACCCATCAAACCCACCCCTTCTCCCAACCAACCCCCCTCACCCCACAGTTGGGTTTGTCCTGGGTCACCCATAAAACACTTCAACACTATCACCAAAACCCCAGTATACAACACTGTGCCTTTGTTGTCATTCCAAGACACTGAAAACGTAAGGCTCAGATGGCGCAGATGGTGATGAGAGGACAGAGCTCCATGAGAGAGAGAGAGAGAGAGAGAGAGAGAGAGAGAGAGAGAGAGAGGAAAGAGACAGGTGTGGAAAACTGGAGGAGAAGAAAAGGCAGGGAGGACAGGAGGAGGTTGTGGTGGCGATCAGAGGGAAGAGGGGCTGCTCCTCTCGGCACAAGCGGGAACATGTTCCGGGGGCCCGTGAGGCGTGAAGCTCATTTCCGCGCTCCACTCTTCCTGAAAGCGAGGGCTGACCCGGAGTGCCTGTCGCCCGGCGGCGACGCCCCTTTGTGCCGGCGCGCGGGTAGGGATCCGGTGTCCTGTGATCGCCGACCCGCGCGGGATTGGAAATGCCTCTTTTGTGGTGCAGAGTGGCAGGCGTGCCGTGAGCCCGACAGGTGTGAGGGGTGTGTGTGCAGGGAGAGGGTGAGGAGGAGGGAGGTGTGTGTGTGTGTGTGTGTGTGTGTGGTGGTGAGGAGTGACAAGAAGAGACTGTAGAGAGTCTCATTTACAGTTTTTCACAATTGCTAAAACACTAAACCCCATTCCCTGAACCAAAAAGTAGCAAAAAGTAAACACACAGAAAGCACAGATGCCATAAATTAAACACAACGCCTCAAAAGTGTCTGAATGTAGTTTGAGAATGGGGTTTTGTGTTTACAGTTTTGAGAAAAGGGTGGAAGTTTTTAAAAAAGTGTTTTAGCAATTGTGACGAAGAAGATGAAGACGAAGATAAAACAACATGGTGTGTCAAGGTCTTATCCCTGCTGTCATTTTTGTAATCTTCCTGCATCCACAGCACCCCCCCCCCCGAGCCCTCCTTCCCCGTCCCAAGACTTCCTGAGGAGAGCTTTGGGGCTTTGTCCTCCTGCAGCCAATTTCAGAAGCCTCCCAAAATCAAAGACTGCCATTAGCAGAGTGTTATGAGCAGAGAGAGAGGAAGAGAGAGAAAGAGAGAGAGAGAGAGAGTGAGAGAGAGGGTGTGAGAGAGAGAGAGAGCGCTAAAGAGCTCACACCACAGCGGAGCAAAAATAGGTATTTTTTCCCCATTAAAGAATTTTTAGTAACATTTTCCTCAGCCTAAAATGATGTAATAAAATGAATAATGTCTCTGCAGCCTTGATAAAGCACACATATTTCACTAAACTTCTCATTTAAAGGTTCTTTCATACCTAACATCTATCAATCCAACAGTAGGTTGAAGGTCATTTCTATAACATAGCATTGAGGTGCCCTTGTCCTTGGTTATCACTTAGGTCATGTGACTAGGTAGGCAAGAGCTGGGAAAAAAATGACCAAAGCTTATTCATCACAGCCCACTCCTCTGAGACCAGGGCTGCTCAAACACATGACCAGTGTGCTATTTATACAAGATAAATATCATCAGGTTATGACATTTATCAGCTGGCCTGTCTATGATTTTCCAGGGGACAGAGTGCTTTTTACATATTGACAAACTCAAGGGCGAATCATTACCGTAGATCAATGGTACACCTAGAAAGAATGGCACCGCCAGGAAGGAAAGGAAAAAAAAAATAGACAGTAAGAGAGAAAAAAAGAGGGAAAGAGAGAGAGAGCAAGAGACAGAGAGAGCCTCACACATGGTGAAAACCAGGAAGGGGTAAAAGAACACACAAAAGGGGAGAAAAAGCAATTATAGGTTGTGAGAGAGGCTTCTACTTGTACACCTTCATAGAAATGAGTCGTGTACAGAGAGGCCATTTACAGAATTGAAGAGATTTTTTTCTGTTGGCGGTTGAAGGTGGTGTGTCCGCACGGTGGCTGGCCAGCATTTGCTCTGACCGAACTGCAAGGCTCATAATTCTGTTTAATTCAGAATAATTACACTGTGATCTGAGGAGAATTAATTCTTCATATTTCAGCCCTCTTTTTTTATCCTGTTGAGTCCGAGGATAGTGTGACTTGGAGGTGAATTCAATTTGAAGCTTTATGTCAAAGGTGCTGCTGAGCTCAGAGGAAATGAGTGACACTGAACAGAAACAACCTGTCTGCCGTTAACTAATCTGTAATAACACATTTATAACACCAATAATAAAACCCCTCATCTTTGCCTGGAGTTGATCAAATACATGATATGGGAGACAGACAGGGCGGCAAACACAGCGTCCTTCTTTGTCTTCAGGGTGCTCTGCTATGTTAACTGAGCAAACATCCACACCAGGGAGACACTTAGTAATCGGATTCAGTGCAGCTACTGTATGTCAACGAACGAGTGACCAGTCAGGACGGACACGGACTGTAAACACCGAAGTACTTGGTTAATTGTAGGAGAGCAGTCACAAAAGTCAGTTTCTTCCTCTTTACTTTAAGCAATCAGAATGTTCTTTTTAATTTTTTATTTTGCCCTGACGCTGTGTGAATGGGGGAGAGAGAAGGGGTTTCAGCTGGCAAACAGATCACTCAGCAACTAATGGGCTGGCTAATCTTGAGGCGCGCTTTGTGTCGAACAAGTCTGTTGCCATGTTCAACCGTGCCAGGGAGGGAGTGAGCGGGAGAGTAATCACAGTTTAAGCCGTTGACGAACTGTTTTGTGCCGTGATGCATTTTTAATGGCCACCGGATTGAAGTCCATTCTTCTGTGGCGGTTGCAAGTAAAAAAAGAAAATGCCAAGACCAGCAAATGCAAATACAACACACACACACACACACACACACACACACACACACACACACACACACACACACACACACACCTACATTTACGATTACTCTATCCACTGTCCCTCGGGATGTAAAGTGAGGCCATGTCAAACAACAAAACCTGATGACACACGTTTAAGGCCTAGGACTGCCTGTAATAACCAATAAGGACTTGAGAATGAGAAGGAGTGGGAGAGGTGAGAACGCTGTGAGGGTGAGAGGGAAACTAAGTGACGAGGCATTGCACCTGAACAAAGAGAAACTTTTAGGGACAGCAAAAAAGAATACTTTCCACCTGCAGATGTTGGATTTCAAGTGTCAGCCTCTGCCAAACGTCTAAATTATGCATCCGTCATTGTGCAAGACCGCGACCTCGGGAAGCGGTGTCATGACTGCTAGCGGAGACGGGCGACCTGGTGCATTAAGGCGTGACCGTTGTGTCTCGGTGACGCTTTCCGTGACGGAGTGGAGCCACAGCGGAACACTGTATATCCCTGAG
>NC_063189.1:35897287-35902287 GCF_017589495.1 Alosa alosa
CTCAGTATTGATTGGCTCAGGTCACCCCGCAGCAGTGGCCACAGCATGCTAGGCTGGCAGTCAACAAAACACACCCACTAGTCTCTCTCAAACACACACACATGTGCGCACGCATGCGCGCACGCACACACACACACACACACACACACACACACAATCACATGCACTTGGTACACAAAGGGATTCATAACTTGAGGATGACAGAGCAAACATCCGAGGTAATAACATCCTTGGTAAAGCGCACATAAGCCCAACAAACATGAGCCCACACTCCATAGTGTACTGCCATATGAAAGGATCAGAAGGCTGGCTAAATGAGTTTGTCATCTTGTTACTCCACAGAACAGATATCTATGTATCTATCTATCTATCTATCTATCTATCTATCTGTCTGTCTGTCTGTCTGTCTGTCTGTCTGTCTGTCTGTCTGCAGGTCTGTCTGTCTCTGTCTGGAGCTCTTAGCTATCACTCAGGTAGACTACTCTCTCAGTTAAACTGAATGAGATCAGGAATGGATTTTCTGGAACATTCTGTCCTCTCTCTCTCTGTTTGTAGGTTCATGTTCCTCATCTCCTGTTCTGTTAATATCCCGGCGTGTGGCAGTGTGATAGCCATCTATAGCCTCCTCTCTGAGTTGAGCCTGCGTGGGGGGAGCCTTACATTCAGCATTCTTCATGGAGACTGGTATGGCCATTAAGAGTGTAAAGCACTTCAGTGGTATGGGTGTACAGTATGGAGCTGAGGAGACTGTGACTATCACAGCCAGCCACCCGTGCACTGAGAGCTGATTTGGACACACCTTCAGTTACAGGCTACAGACACGCTCTCTCTTTCACACACACACACACACACACTCACACACACACACACACACACACACACACTCTTATATACAAACATGCACACATAGATCTGTGGATACACATACGCACACAGACACAGCCACACACTCACCCACATTCTGATTCCTTCAAACACAGCCACACACACACACACAGCCACACACACACATACAGCCACACACACACACACACACACACACACTCTCACAGATGCACACATTCTGTGCAGCCCCTCTCCTTGCGGAGCCCATAATTGCTCCTTCCTGTTTACATGCTGCTGCATTGTGAGGGAGCAAACTAGGAGCAGAGGGGGGCACGGAGACGGCAGAGAGAGAAAGAGAGAGAAAAGAAGGGAATGAATTGCTTTTAATTAATGCAGTCCTTATTTATATATCTAGACGAGCGCGCGCGCGAGGCAGGCTGCCGAGGCAGGAGAGGAACACAATTAGGGGAATCTACTGGGAGCAGTGCTGCAGCGCCGCTGCCCCACACAACCAGCAAATTAGGCTTCTATTAACCTTCCACAGGGCCTCTGGGACATGCCGTGTGTGTGTGTGTGTGTGGGTGTAGGGTGTGTGTGTGTGTGTGTGTGGGGTGCGTGTGTGGGGTCTGTGTGCGTGTTTGTGAGTCAGAGAGTGTCGATGTTTCTGGGTGTGTGTGTGTGTGTGGGTGAGCTGTGTGTGTGTGTGTGTGTGTGTGTGTGTGTGGGGGGGTGTGTGTGTGGGTGAGCTGTGTGTGTGTGTGTGTGTGTGTGTGTGTGTGTGTGTGTGTGTGGGGTGAGCTGTGTGTGTGTGTGTGTGTGTGTGTGTGTGTGTGTGTGTGTGTGTTTGTGTGTGTACGTGTGTGTGTGTGTGTGTGTGTGTGTGTGTGTGTGTGTGTGTGTGTGTGTGTGTAAGCTCATTTTACCCTGTAAGCTATGGAGTGGTCATGCGGCCTGAGGTAGAAGAGAAAGTGACTATGAGAAATGAAATGAACGAGAGCCTGAGAGCCAGCCGCCCGTGCGTCGTGTAGTCCTGAGCCGTCCAGCCACACCAGGGACCGGGCGCTAACCGCTCCCAGCGTTCTCAGTGTGTGGAGGAAGTTCATCCATCCTTCGCTCCCTCCCTCCATCATTCACTCCCTCTATCACTCCGCTTCACAGACTTATGACTTTATGAATGTGGTGCGTCGCCTGTGGTCATAGTCTCTGGACGCTATCTAGCAAATGCTACTCTCTTAATTAAGCCAGAGAGACAGACATAGCCCACACCCCTGCAGACACATCTGTGTGTGTGTGTGTGTGTGTGTGTGTCTTTTCCCCTGAAAACCCAGACATGCCCACACATATACCCTTAATAGATATACTAGCACAAAAATAAGCATATCAAGCGCACTTTGCACAGTAATACCTATGAGTACTGGTTCATTTCAGGCAGCCAACCTGCGTTCAGACAGAATTACTCTGATGTTACACAGATGCATTGTGGGTAAGTCTTCTCTCCCGTGGATGTGTCAGAGCCAATCTCCGGGCACAGGACCACCAGAGAGCAGCAATAGGAGTCAGATGTATTTAATGAACAGGTGTGTGTGTGTGTGTGTGTGTGTGTGTGTGTGTGTGTGTGTGTGTGTGTGTGTGTGTGTGAGAGAGAGACAGTGTGTGTGTGAGAGAGAAAAAGAATGGGAAGTAGAGAGAATAATAATCCTGCAGCTCAGCAAGGTTGATCTGAGTGCATTCACCATCAGTGCTTTGACAACCTTTAAAAAAACACCAATTTCCCTCTCTCCCTTTCTCCCTCTCTCTCTCTCTCCTCCTCTCTCCATTTCTCCCTCTCTCTCTCCTCCTCTCTCCCTGTCTCCCTCTCTTCTCTTCAATCTCTGCTCCTTTTTGTCTCGCTATGCTGCTGTATTTTTAGGTTGTTCTGCCTGCAGTGTGTGCTGTCCCTGCTCAATCAGCTCTACCTCTCTGTCTCCCGCTCCATACCTCTCTCTCCATCCCTCTCTCTCACCCTCTCTCTCTCTCTCCGTCTCTCACTCCATACCTCCTGCTCTATCCCTCTCTCTCACCCTCTCTCTGTCTCCCGCTCCATCGCTCTCTCTCACCCTCTCTCTCTCTCCGTCTCCCACTCCATACCTCTCTCGCCATCCCTCTCTCTCTCCATCTCCCGCTCCATCCCTCTCTCTCTCCATCTCCCGCTCCATACCTCTCTCTCCATCCCTCTCTCTCACCCTCTCTCTCTCCGTCTCCTGCTCCATCCCTCTCTCTCTATCCCTTTCTCTCTCCATCTCCTGCTCCATCCCTCTCTCTCCATCCCTCTCTCTCTCTCTCCGTCTCCCGCTCCATACCTCTCTCTGTCCATCCCTGCCCCCTGGCCAGCCGGTGCTCTCCTGCACATCAGGTTTGGTGAGGAGGAAAAGAACAGATAAATCATGGCCGTGAGCAGGCCAGCATGACCTTTGTCCTGGGACTGCCAATTAGGCTCTCCCAACAACATTTACAGCTCTCTAAGGCAGCGTCTCTCTAATGACATGGGCGCTGCTGAAATGTCACATGGGAAATGGAGTTTTTTCTTTTGCCCAAAGCCAGGCACTGAGGAGGAATGAGAAGGAAGGAGGGGTCTGAGACGAGGGAGATGAAGGAGAGGAGTGCAGAGGAGAGGGAGCAGTGGAACACACACACACACACACACACATCTCTATACATACCCACACACACGATCCCAGATACCAAAAGGTAATCATCATCATTATCACCTTCATAGATAATCTATGTTAACCGATGTTAATGATTGTGGTTTCCCACCCACATACAGTATGTCAAGGCACCACACGTCTGTTGGATTGTGTTCCTTTGTTTCCCTCCAACTGGAATAGACTAGCTGGTGTTATTCCTGAGCTATATGTGAAAATAGATATTTAGACCATCTAGAACATTTTACTGCTTCTACCTCCCTGCAGACTAACAACCCCCCACCCCACCCACACACACACACTCTTCTCTGCAGGAGTTAATAGTGGGAGACGTCTTTGGTGCTCGTGGCCTGTTTCCACCGGTAGATGGCTCGGTGTTTATCAGCCATTGATTTTCCTTTTGTCCGACTCCTCACACTACCCCTACCCAACCCCCACCCCAGCTTTCGGACTGCTTACCGAGCTCACTGATCACTGGACTGCTTCAGAAAGCAAGCGCAGAGATTCAGCTGCTTTCAGGATAAAAAAAAAAACCACATGGTGGGGTATTTTTGATTATTACAGGCGTTCTGGTGAATGAGCGCTTTGAGTTTGTCTTTAAATATTTTATGGCGTAAGAGGGTGTGAGCTCTAACAAAAGCGCTTATGAACAGCACACACTTCAATTTACCATCATTCCATATTCCTGCTCTACCGCTCTTTTACTCCTTTATCTTTTTTTTCCATCTCCCTCTCTCTCTCGAATCACTTCCCTCCAACAATTCTCTCTCTCTTTTTCTCCCTCTGGCAGCATCTCTCTCTCTCTCTCTCTCTCTCTCTCTCACACACTTGTTATTTCCCTTTCTCCAGTTCTTCAATCCTCAGTGGACCGCGGGCATAAATAAGCCTGAAGGACACGCTCCATATCTTCCCTCAAACGAGAACAACGTGCAAATAAATCAAAGCTACTCTCTCTCTCTCTCCCCACAGATCATCAGGCCTTCACAGAACACAAGGCACATTTACACACGTTTGAGTTTGACACTTGGGCGAAAGGCAGACACACAGAGAGAGAGAGAGAAAGAAAGAGAGAGAGAGAGAGCAAAAAGGATGTGTATGAGAATGAGATAGAGAGAAAAGAGAAAGAGAGAGGAGAGCCAGGGAGAGAAAGAGAGAGAGCAAAAAGAGTCTGTATGTGAGAAAAAGATAGAGCGAAAGAAAAAATAAAGAGAGAGAGAGAGAGAAGAGAGAGAGAGAGAGAGAGAGAGAGAGAGAGAGAGAGAGGAGAAGCGCGATAAGGGACTAATGATAATGTCGGCGTGTGGTCTTTGCCGGGCCGAGCTGAGTGGGCCTGCGGGAGATAAGGCCGAGAGGCAGGCGTTGGCGGGTGTGCGGAGGCCATCTCCCGTCCACAGCCGCGGCGCAGCCACTCTCCGGCGGATCAGACGCCTCGCGCCCCAGACCCTTTCATCAGCCGCCTTCAGAGGAGACAGATGGAGAGGGACAGAACAC
>NC_063189.1:35909787-35912287 GCF_017589495.1 Alosa alosa
CTGTGTGTGTGTGTGTGTGTGTGTGTGTGTGTGTGTGTGTAGGGGGGGATCAGGCTGTGTGAGGAACGGCACCACTGGGGCCTTACGCTCGACTGCAGGCCTGCCTCTAAAAGCTTTAATTTCTCTCTCTGTGGCCACTTACCAGCAACACCTTGGGGACAGGCCTGTTCCATGCCACATTATGATAAACAGTCACGTTATATTTAGCCCCACACAACCCACCCTTCCTGCAGCAAGCAAACAGTGCCACACGTCTTTTTTTTTGCATGCAGGATTATGCGCTTCGACAGTCCAGATGAAAGCTTTCCACACAGATAGACTCTTCGTACTGAAGGGTGGCATATGCACATACTTTGTTTTTTTTTTTTTTGGTTGGCAGTGCCCCACTGGCAGAGCTATAAGCGGCGGTGCCAGCGGCAGAACCACGCCGAGCCGAGTGCAGCAGCAGCAGCAGCAGCAGCGGCGGCATCCCGTGCGGGCCTGACGGTGCTCTCGCACAATGGATGGCACAGCTGGTGAGCGCTCACTCGACCGCGGGAAGTGAACAGGGCGGCGCTCCCCACGGAGAGCGAGAGACGCAGGAGGCAGACGCCGGGTGGCAGAGATTCCGAGCCGCACGGCCATGTTTAGCATCTGTAGCTCTCTGTCCCTTTGTGGAAGAGGCTTCATGCGTTCGGGGTCTGTATGATTGGGGGGGCCTATTTTGGCGGCGGCGGCGATGCAGCTCACGTCCCACCGTCCGTGCGTCCGTCCGTCCCTGGTCCCCTGGCGTCCACTGTGGACTGGCAGCGCTGCAGACGGCGCGTCGGAGACTTTGAGTGGCAGGGGAGCGGAGATGCCAGCGACCACAGACAGCGAGCAGAGGAAACAAAAGCACTGTGCTCACGATTCCTCAACTGCCATGACAACAACGGGACACAAATAAATAAATAACGGAGACGACAAGATGTCGGGGAAACTAGAACTGAATGAAATGGAACTGAAGCCAGGAGGAGTGCAAAAGCCCACTCCCTCCTCTTTTGCTTTCCTGTTCTCTTCCCTCTCTCCCTCGTTCTCTCCTCTCTCTCTCTCTCATTTGCATTCTTAGCACTTGGAATTTCTTGAGCCTGCCGACTAGGCCAAAGAGAGAGAGAGAGAGAGAGAGAGAGAGAGAAGGAAAGGGACTAGCTTGTGTTTGCCGCCGTAAGGCAGAGGGCTGGACGTGTTTTCTCTTTCAGCTTGAGTTTTGGGGCACAGCTCGTCTTCCTGTGACAGATACCACAGAACCCCAAATCCCTGTTGCCGTGGAGGGCTTTAGCCACAAATGTCCTTCCTCTCTCTCTCTCTCCTTCTCTCTCTGTCAAAGATATGTATCGGAATATCATCCACAGGCTGAAGCAGTCAGGCCTTAGATCTGCAGAGAGAAGCTCACCCCTGAGCTTACGCAAATGTGTGATTGTGTGTGTGAGTTTGTGTGTTGGCTTGTGTGTGTGCCGGTGTGAGCCTGAGTACACGGACAAACCCTCTTCACATCCATGCCTGCTTATCTCAATGGCAAACAGAATGCCTCAAAGAGAGTGAGAGAGAGAGATAGAGAGAGAGAGAGAGAGAGAGAGAGAGAGAGAGAGGCTTGTCTGTAACACCCCTCGTCTAAGACGTGGAGGTGATCCATCTACAATGCTACATTTCCACAGTCTTCCTGGGGAACAAAGGGACCCTTTGAGTGGGTCAGGGTGAGTGACGGGCTCCTCTGACGAGACGGCTACTGGGGTGCGGCTCTGAGCAGCCTTGCAGCTGACAGACACCCAGCACTCCATAAACACAGAGGGGCAGCTGAGAGCGCCTAACGCACCTAACGTTTCACGGAGAGGTCCAATAACCCAAACGCTGTAAGCGTATCAGAGTAGGGGGGCGGTGTGCAGCGGTTTGATCTCAGAGGCTCAGCAGTAAATCAGACACTGGATCCGGCATGATAATCTCTGTGGTTTCCTGTATATTTATATTTATACGCCGCCATAACTCTTCTAGCCAGCATTCAATAGTCATGATACAAGCCCCCCATCAGATAAGGCTCTGCAGTTTCCTTCTGCAGTTATTCTGGAGCGGATCGGCTTTCTGCTCACCTCTG
The DNA here is from genome assembly GCF_017589495.1 of Alosa alosa. NCBI lineage: Eukaryota > Metazoa > Chordata > Actinopteri > Clupeiformes > Clupeidae > Alosa > Alosa alosa. Next base: position 35,911,895 of record NC_063189.1, read on the forward strand.
TGGTTCACTCTCTTTCTTTCTCTCTCTTTCTTTCTCTCTCTTACTCTCTCTCTCTCCATCTGCCCCCTCTCTGTTTCTCTCTCTCCTTCCCTTCTCTGCTTTGGTCTTTTTCACTTGGTAAGTCAGCTTTGTTTACTGCCTTTAAGGGATCCTTTTTTATTTCCCGACCTCTCTCTCTCTGTCTCTCTCTCTCTCTGTCTCTCTCTCTATCTCTCTGAGGAATGAAGTAGTGGTGGTCGATACCATGCTTTCTCTCATCGGTCTTTCGCTCGTCTCCCGCTGCTCCCTCGGCTGGCTGCTGCCCCCTTCTCTCCTGCCACACTAAACGCCCTCTGCGAGAGACTTCTTTCATCTTTGTGGACCCCGTGTCTGTGTCTGTGCAGCCAAGGAAGG
>NC_063189.1:35927287-35939787 GCF_017589495.1 Alosa alosa
TTTGAGCCAACTCATCTTACACTGAAGACAGCGCATCCTGAAACCTGACACCTATCCCTGAGGTCATAACCCCAGCACCCCACCAACAACCATAACAACAGCACACCCCCCACTTCCCCTATCAGTTTTATGTGTGTGTGTGTGTGTGTGTGTGTGTGTGTGTGTGTGTGTGTGTAAGAGAAACAGCAGGATAGTGGTGTGAATATGCGTGTGTGTTTGTGAGAGAGAGAGAGAGAGAGAGAGAGAGAGAGAGAGAGAGAGAGAGAGAGAGAGAGAGAGAGAGAGAGAGAGAGAAAGAGATAGAGAGGGTGAGAGAGAGAGGAGTAGGCTCGTCAGCCAGGCTGCGTCTGAAGGCTTGGACGTCTGGTGGTCTGATCCCGTAATTGCTGAGCGAAGCAGAAGTAATGAGGGAGCCTTTACTCCTGAGCCTCCACTGTGTGGATCCTCGTTAAGGACTCCGAACGCTGCCCCCTAGCCCTCCGGCACATTCCGAGCAGGGCCCAAGTCCTTTCTTACTCTCACTGATACACACACACACACACACACACACACACACACACAGACCTACAAATTCCTATCACAAACGTGGGCAAGAGGTGGAGTAGAAGGGTATGAACTTGAATCACACACACACACACACACACACACACACACACACACACACACACACACACACACACACACACACACACACACACACACGCACACACACTTTTATTCTCACCACTTTTGCTTGTGTGTGTATAGTAATGACTGTGATGTTTGGTCATTTAGCAGCAATTTAGGGCCAGTCTGCTGGGCACAAGAAGCTGTCCTGCTTCATTTCAATTTCATTTTACAGTAATGGCCATGATGTCTTATTACGCCACATTCCACCTCTGTGGCACAGCAGGAACCCACAGTGGTGCAGCTTTGTAAAACACAATCATGGCTCAAACACAATCTTTGACCACCGCAGAAAGCAACTGGTCCTGTTGTCTGAGCTCCACTGAATGAAACAGAGAGAGAAAGTGGAAATGAGAAAATGAAGTGTGTGTGTGTGTGTGTGTGTGTGTGTGTGGAGGGAGGGGGGATAGATGGGGGTGGATGGGGATGGGGTTTCAAGGTTTCAAGGGTAATATGGACATCCCATAATCTCGTTACCATGCAGCAGTAGAACGAAAGGCAGATATAGTGCTGACAAAGGCTTTCATCTCTCCCAGGTAAATTAATTTGCGGTGTCTAGCCTGAGTGCAAGGAGCAGCGCTGGAAATGGTTAACACCCTCCTGGGTATGAGGCTACAAACCAAAAAGCTGCACAGAGCCCACAAACATGACAACTCTCCATGTGGATCAAATTAATCTGAAGTGATATTTCAAGCTCCTTTGGAAATCGCACAAATGGAAAGGCCTCCTTTTTTAAAATAAGCCTACCTGTCCTGTTTTGGACTTGCAAAATCCCAACACAACTCCTAAGCCAGAAAAAGTACAAGTGGCTCCACGTACTACACTGCAGAGAGGGCGTCTCCAGATCACCGGGTTATTTGTCCAGAGCAGGCACAAACACACACACACTTTATCTCCCTGGGCCCTGGGCACCTTTGTGTCTTAATCCCCACGCTGGGGAGACGTCAGTGGTCCGTAAACGAGCGTGGTGGCTGACCTCTGACCCCAGACGGGCCGGTGATCCTGGTGTGATGGATGGTGCCGCCGGAGCCCCCTCCACCCGTGCCAAACTTTATTTCCAGGCTTAACCTTGCAGCACCTCCCCAAAGCACCTCACTCAGTCACTGTCCCCTATACCCAAAGCCACCAAAACAACCAGAAAACTGCAACCGCAAGGAGTGGACATGGCCCACACACACACACCCACACAAACACATCACAAGATGGCGAATGAATGGAAGAATGGAATGAAATATCTATTACTGAGGTATATCATTACAATTATATATATATATTATTATATCAACTACAAGTAAATAAATACAAATATATCAGGTTAGTTAATTAAATATCATTCTTATTATTGCTATTAGTATTATTGATAACAATAATGATTATATACTAATTGATAATAATAATAATAATAATAATAATAATAATAATAATAATAATAATAATAAATCATTATAATTGTGATAGTATAATTATATATATCGTTACTGATATATAATTATGATATAAAGATATATCACTAAATGGATGTATTGCATTTTATTATTATTATTATTATTATTATTATTATTATTATTATTGTTGTTGTTGTTGTTGTTATGATTGGTATTTTACAACCATTTACTCTAGTAATATTTTTAATTCCACATTATATGGATGCTTATGAGGAAGTCATAGTAATTCATGTATGGAGTGTGTGTGAGTGTGTGTGTGTGTGTGTGTGTGTGTTGGTGTGGTGGGAACTCTCATTGTTATACATATTTACACATATTTACCATGCATTTAAAGATAGCTATTTTTGTGGAATTAATCAGAAATGTTATGGCCAATTGTATCTAGGAGTTCAAAGGTTTGAAAAATTTGTTAAGTAAAAATATAAATATATTGATATATTGTCCTAAAAACAAAACAAGACAGTTGTAATATCATAATTTTCTTCTGTGTTTCTAAATTGTTTTTTTCCTGTACCATATCACTGAAAACAAAAAAATGGAATTTGTAAATGATAAATTACAGCGACAGCTGAACTGATTAAATTCCTTATTCACACAGAGACTCAGTTCATTTTCAAAGCTCAAGCAAGAAAAAAGAAACCCAAAATATCACCTTCACTTTTCATTCCAAAAGTAAGAAACCCGACCAACCTTGTCAGCTAAATACAAACAGTAAATTACACCCTCAACAGCATGTGTGTTTTTCCACTTTAAAACAATCCACAGCTCCTGCCCAAGCCAATATCCGCAAAAGGAAAAAAAAGACTAATTTTCATTTTACATCTCTCACTAAGCCAAGACACTGAAAAAATAACCTACTCATAACACCTTCCATTCAATCCAAGTTCTTCATTTTTTCCTTCCTGTCTACACTTTAAGAGGGCTCTCCTGTGTCAGCCAACTGTCCACCATTCTTTAGAGCCTTGGTGATTTGCCAAGTCATGAGAAAGAATATTCTAGAACCCGCCATCTCAGAGTCTCGCCACAGCCTCACCATCATGTCTGATGACAGCATGATTAGCCAAAGGACTCCTGAATAGTACATTATGTGTCCCTGGAGCTGTTATACTGTACATAGAAATACATAAGGACAGTTTTGCGTGGAATTGGCCAAATATATAAAATATATATAAATAAATAAATATATATATATATATATATATATATATATATATATATATATATATATATATATATATTTATTTATATATATGTATATAATGTATAGAACGCTGGTCATTATTCCATTATTCCTCCGCTGCGCGTCGGGGTCCGGTTCGCCCTGTCGGGACTTATTTTCCCATAATGGCCGGCGTTCTATACATTATCCCGCTTATTATACGGCTACTTGCCAAAACGAAAAAATAACTCCACGATATGTCTCTTTACACTTATTTGTTACCGTTTCGTCGTGGCTTTTGCTGAGAAACAAATAGTTCGAACACACGCTGAACTTGAATCAAACATTCTTTAGAACACAGCTGATCAACCGTCTGCTTTCACTTTTGAATGCAGTTCCAATGCAAGAAGTGACTGGAATACTTGCGGAGTGATATGATCAGCAGCACAAAACCCGTTACCATTGACAGCGGTAATTATATGTTTGCAGCGGTAATTACATTCATTTTTATTTTACCGTAGAACGTTGGGAAATCCCATTCAAGTCAATGGAGCGTTCTACTAGCATTGTGAAGAGCCAGATAATAAATACGGCTTTATATATATATATATATATATATATATATATATATATATATATAAAGAGGCTGCCTGATGTATCAGGCAGCCTCTTGCCCTTATCTCCTCACAGGAGTACGATAAAGCCCGAGAGTGATGAGAAAATGAACTGAATCGATTGCGTTATCAGCGCTTACAGTGTAGGCAACGGCGGGCACAGAGGACTCGGCAGACGCAGTGGACGTCCTGAGGAGGCCTGGGAGTCTGCTGCCCCTCACCCGCCGAGCTGAGGGCCCGGGAAGACCTGGCCCGGCCGTCCGTTAGGCCGACAGAGAGTCCAGTGGGCAGATAACTGCACACTGTGATCCCAGCCATCGGAGCCTCAACTAAGGCCACTCAGTCAGCACATAGCCCATCACTCGCATCTCTTCTCTCTCTCTGCCTTTTCCTCTAATTCTCTCTCTCTCTCTCTCTCTTTCTTTCTCTTTCTTTCTCTCTCTGCTTCCCTTAACTCTCTAGGTTTTGTTCTCTGTGTCTCTCTCTTCTCTTTCTCTCTCTCTGCCTTTTCCTCTAATTCTCTCTCTCTCTCTCTCTCTCTTTCTCTCTCTCTGCCTTTTCCTCTAATTCTCTCTCTCTCTCTTTCTCTCTCTTTCTCTCTCTCTGCCTTTTCCTCTAATTCTCTCTCTCTCTCTTTCTCTCTCTCTGCCTTTTCCTCTAATTCTCTCTCTCTCTCTCTTTCTCTCTCTTTCTCTCTCTCTGCCTTTTCCTCTAATTCTCTCTCTCTCTCTCTCTCTTTCTCTCTCTCTGCCTTTTCCTCTAATTCTCTCTCTCTCTCTTTCTCTCTCTCTGCCTTTTCCTCTAATTCTCTCTCTCTCTCTTTCTCTCTCTTTCTCTCTCTTTCTCTCTCTTTCTCTCTCTTTCTCTCTCTTTCTCTCTCTTTCTCTCTCTCTGCCTTTTCCTCTAATTCTCTCTCTCTCTCTTTCTCTCTCTCTGCCTTTTCCTCTAATTCTCTCTCTCTCTCTTTCTCTCTCTCTGCCTTTTCCCGGCAGCCTAGTAAATCAGTAAATATTACCAGACCCTATTGGAGGTAATTGAAACTTTTATTCTTTTGAGTAATGGATCCATCTTCAGTAACTCAGTCCATTAGCATGATGCCTGTTCACCACCAGAATGTATATCACACAGTAGAAAAAGGCCCCAGTTGCTAGGAGATCTATTTCCTTTCAGAGTGGGTAAAGAGAAGGAGAGAGAGAGAGAGAGAGAGAGAGAGAGAGAGAGAGAGAGAGAAAGACCTGGGGGGAAAGAGAGGGAGAGGGGCCAAGAGAGAATGATCGAAAGAGAGGCAGAGATGTTTTGTTCGATATTTCCCGACCCCCTTTTTTCTGATCTTTTCCTCCATTTAAGATCTCGGGCCATTATTTCCTTTGCTACTCTCTTTGTTGCAGAAATCCATTTTGTGATGAATCAAAGAACTAGGGGTTCAGTCGTAAATCAAATGGCAGCTTAAAATGGGACTTAAAGTGGAACCATGCTGTAGGGCCTGCTGTAGCAGGGGACATTAAACACCTTCGCACATGGCCTTGGCCATACAGTAATTCTGACAGCTTATTCCTCCCAGATGATGGGGTCACAGGTTTTGCATCATATTTTCAGACTGAACCCAGACTCCCTTTCTTTTTCTTTTGCACACATTCTTTCTCTTTCCTTCATATCTGTTCTCATTCCTAGGAGTGGAAAATATCAGTCAATGTGCCACCAGGAGCGCATAAGGTTGACTTAAATGAAAAAAAAAAAATCTCCTTGCTTCTCCATGGTTCCCACAATGGGTAGTCTGGGTCATGCCAATCATGATCCCTGTCCTCCATCTTGGAAATCGTCACATGGCTAAACTTAAGACCAGCCTAGACAGAGTTAAGAGCTCCAATCAGAGCCAGTTGCACAGCAACAACTGTGCCCCCCACCCCACAAACATTAGTACTCATTCATTAAATTTTCTGTTCCCAATCAGACCAGTTTCAAGCTGTTAGAACAGTATAATGAGCATCTCACATTATCTCTCCAGAACGTGTGGAGATACCCTTCATCTACCCATCATCTATTTGTGAGCGAGAAAGACAGAGAGAAAGAGAGAGAGTCATAGAGAAGGTGAGGTTTGAAAGGCTTTAACCGAAAAGATAGCAGAAGAGTGCGAGCCGAAACCTGCTTCCAATTACCACCTCTGTGAGTGTGTGTTGTGGAGAGGCAGAGAGGCATTATCCCAGCAGTAGCACCTCCATCAGCCTCTCAGCACCCGTGGAAATAGACAGAAAAAAAAAGCTAAATAGAGTGAGAGACAGAAAGACGCACAGAGCACATGACATCTTTTTTTTTTATTCTTGACACATTTTTTTCAATTTCTTAAAAATTTTGCGGGGAATTCCGTCACTGTATTTCTTTTTAAAGCCTATATAGTATGTCTCTCATTTTTGGAAGTCTATCTATCTATCTATCTATCAATCAATCAATTTATCAATCAATCAATCAATTTATCAATCAATCTATCTATCTATTTCTTGTGTTTATTTATTTGAGGGCCTGATCTCGAACAGCCTGTCTTGACTGTGTGTTCAGAGGGCTGGACATTCTGACCACAATCAGTCCAACCCCCACCAAAAAAAAAAGAGCAGCCCTGGATGTTTCAGACTATTTAACAGTAATGTAAACCATCTGATGTGGTCGCTATGTGTTCTTTACTTAGGCCCTCCTTCTTAAATGCCATTTTTCCCCCTTTAAGCCTTGCCATTCAAACGGACAAACACAAAAGGTGCATTAACATTCAGACGGAGCGGACACACATTTCAACAGAGAAAGAGAGAGGGAGGGGGGCACAAGAAACACAGAGAGAGAGAGAGAGAAAGAGAGAGAAGAAGAGAGAGAGATCAACAGAGCTCACGGATGACTACACATTACGGACTGTGATATAATGGGAGTGAGATTGAGAGAGAAAGAGGAAGAGAGAGAGAGAGAGAGAGGGAGAGAGAGAGAGAGAGAGAGAGATAGAGAGACGGCACAGCTCTGAGGATGCCCGGGTGAGTGTGAGGAGGCTGGGGTGGGTGGTTGGCTGTACCTGGGTGGGTGATTCTCCAGCGCTGAGTGTTACTGGTGGTCCTCCTCCAGTCCAGGCTTTTATAGAGTTAGATAGCCAAACAACAGGGCAAAAACACACTGCCTGCTCTTCCCCATGCCAATACAGACACACACACACACACACACACACACACACTCACACACACACACACACTCTCACACCCTCTTTAAGATCGCTCGCTGGTGCACACACTGCAGACGGTTCTCGTGCACACACACGCACACGCACACACACACACACTCTCTAGCCCTGCCACACAGGAGACTTCACGCAACACTCTCAAGCGCTGAGCAGACAAAAAAATAAATCAAAAATAAATAAAAATAGAATGGAGAGAAAGAGTAAAAAAAAAGAATGCAGCGGACAGAGCTGGGTTATCCACACCTCACGGCAAGAGGTGAAGCCAACGTTGCGCTGCTCGCCAAAACCTTCCCTCTCCTCTCCACTGTCACTCCACTGTTTCTCCCTCTTTCCACTCGTTTGCACGCACGCACACCAAACACACACGCGCACACACACTCAAGCTCTACGACTGCTCGTCTGCGCTAGAATCTTCTTCCCTTTCTTTCTTTTCTTCTCTTTCCTCCTCTCTTTCTCTCTCTCTCTCTCTCTGAGTCAGTGTAGAGCGTACAGCCGCTGAGCGAGCACTGGTAAGTTTGCGCTTCTCTCGCAGAGCAGCGATCTAGGAGCACCCCGATTGGCTGAGCTGCTGTCTGTCTACACCCAACGGGGAAGGAGGAAAGGAGGAAGGGGAGGGGCCAGACTCCTACATTAACCATTTGGAGACCAAGGAGGGAGAGCCTTCACATACTTCTCCGATAATGCTCTCTCTCTCTCTCTCTCTCACACACACACACACACACACACACACACACACACACACACACACACTTGCAGCTGTTGTTTCTGTTGTGAGGGACCACAAAAGCCCACCTTGACACACACACACACACCCCTTAGGTCTAAGATTTCAGCAGAGCTTAACACGTATAGCATGTGTGTGTGTGTGTGTGTGTGTGTGTGTGTTTGTTTGCCTAAAGCTAGCCCTGGTGGTATCCTATTGAGCTCATACAACATTTAAACACACACACACACACACACACAAACACAGTTTTGTGACAAATACACACTGAGGGGAGTTATATTCTACATTACTCGTATGACTATTACTGTTCATTTGCCTTGGAGCACATAGAGACACAGCCAACACACACACACACACACACACACACACACACAGACACAAACACACACACACACACACACACACACACACACACACACACACACACACACAGACACCTACACACAGACACAAACACACACACACACAGCACAGCATTTCTGCTAACAACAACAAATCAGTCTGTAACATACCACTGTGCTCAGAAAAAAAAATATCAACCCCAAAGGAATGTGGTATGCTGTGAACTAAACTGTCTGTTCAAATTCAGATGGGTCATTAACACAATCAATCATTTCGCTCATTAAAGCCTAATCACTTCCTAGTGTCAAGTCAAGAAGAAAGAAGAAAGATAAAGAAAAATATTAAAGGCATGCATAATCCAAATCTAAAATAAATAAAATAAAATAAAGCCCCCCGAAAAACAAATGAACAAATAATAATAACAATAAGAATAATAATAATAATTATAAACAATTGTGCTTCATGTTAACACATCTGTAAATAATTCCACAGTGTTAACAGTGTTTAACACATAGCGGGTGTGAGAACTATGTGTGTGTAGTTATACTGAGTCTGTGGCTCAACTTCTGAGCATACGACGCCTAATAAAAGGGCAAGAGGAAGCTTCCCACTTCAGCAGATGGACATGGTACAGTCACTTAACTCATTGATGCGCGCGCGCACACACACACACACACACACACACACACACACACACACACACACACACACACACACACACACACAAATACAAAACACACACACAAACACACAGGTTTGTATATAAATGCCAGGCTTAAAAAGTAGCCCTGAGGGTGGGTTTGAAGAGGTTCCATTAGCCAGTCTATATCGGTAGAAAAAAGAGGGAGAGGAAGAAAAAGAGAAACAGAGAGGCGTTTCCTCCACGTGCCTTAGAGTAAAATACAAGCTGTTTGTGAGAAATAAATAATAAAAAAAACAAATACGGCAAAAAATTAAATATACCTAACATATTCCCACAGTTTTACATTTCCAATTTGCCATTAAAGAAAATTAAGTATATCCTCTCTTTTTTTGTATTCTTTTTTTTTTTGGAAGGCAAAAGAAAGAGCCGCCACTAGAATATTCATGAAGCAATCTTCACCTTTTTAATTATTCTGCAGTATAAGGCTCAGGCCTGTTGCTGCAGGAATGATTGATGGGTCCCTCTGCTGCTCTGGACCATAAACACCAGAGCCCAGCTCGGCCATCCGTTCTCCACCGAGACAACGGCACATTGATGTGTGTGTGTGTGTGTGTGTGTGTGTGTGTGTGTGTGTGTGTGTGTGTGTGTGTGCTAGTTAAGAGAGACTGGTAGAGACAAAGGGAGAGACTGAGTGGACAGGCATTTTCCTGCTGTTCAGTATTCATGCTCGTAAGAAAGTGGGTCTGTGTTTATGTGTGTGGCAATACATGTTCATGTGTATGTTGTGATTGCTTTTCTATGTTTGTGATAGGGAAGTGCTTTTTTACACATGTATGTACAGTATGTGTGTGTGTGTGTGTGTGTGTGTGTGTGTGTGTGTGTGTGTGTGTGTCTGTGTGTGTTCGTGTGTGCGTGTGCAAATTCATGCATGTGCCGGTCTGTGTAGATGTGTGAGCATGTGCTAGAGAATGTGATCCAGTCCAAGATAATGGCTCTCGGGCGTCTGAGTGGAAATGTGGTGAAAGCCCCAAGGGATATATACACGGACAGGCGTGCGCGCGCACACACACACACACACACACACACACACACACACACACACACACACACACACACACACACTACTCCCACAAACAAGTACAGAAGAAAGGGGGGTGTCAAACCAAACACCTCTTATCTAAACGTGAAAAGACAAGGCAGAACAACAAAAACAACAAAGTGATGAGCTGTTAAAACATCAGTAAGGACTGTATACACGCACACAAACACAAACACACACACACACAATATGCAGATATTCACTACTATTCACCTCTACTATTTCTTACAATAAGGAGGTAATCAATAGTTGCTTAATGACTACATATGTACACATGTACGCACAAGCACACACAGACACACACACACACACACACACACAGACACACACACACACACACACACACACAGCTAAAGACACTCAGGTCCACTACATAACATGAGTGTATGTAATGGCTTTGTTTTAATGATTGAAAACTGAAATCCAAACATTGTCATTCCCTGGCATACCTCTGCACGCAAGCCGCCCGGTGTTGGAGGAGTCAAGACACCAGCCCCATTCTGCTGCACACGTCTCCATGTTTTATGCATGACTGCCTACCCAGTCCCCCCCCCCCCCCCCCTCTCTCTCGAGCTCTCCTTCAGTCTTCGTTATTCTCCCTTGCTTGTGTACTTTTCTCCAGCGACACAAATCACGTTAGCTTGCCATGTGAATAGAGTGAAGAGTGAGTATACGTGTGAGGAACTCACCTCCACCCCCCCCCCCCAAACCCACCCACACACACACACACACACACACACACACACACTCGGAGCCAGCAGTGTCCACTAACACAGCCCGGCTAGAGGACGGCCTCTCGGCTGCAGCAAGAATAGTAATGCTGTCATTGTATGGAGTTGAGAAGGGGGCTCCAATGTGGAGTAGCCTGTGTGTGTGTTTGAAAAGGTATTTCTGTGGTGCATGTAGGTTAGAGTGTGAGTGAATGAGTGTGTAAGTGATGGTGTGTGAGTGTGTGCATGCTAATGAACTTCGGAGATGAAGTGAAAAGTGTATGGAGTGTGTGTGTGTGTGTGTGTGTGTGTGTGTGTGTGTGTGTGAGAGAGAGAGAGAGAGAGGAAGTATGTGTATGTGAGAGGTGTAGATGACAGAAAGTTGGTGTGTGTGTGTATGTGTGTGTGTGTGTGTGTGTGTGTGTGAGAGAGAGTCCTGCAGCTGCCTCATTTGGTTTTAAATTAGGCTTGGCTGCTTCACAACCCCACTCTATCCATCAGCTGGAGCTGGTGAGGAGCTGTCATCCTCTCCTTAAAAAATAAATAAATGAATAAAAAATAACTGATAGATTCCTCTCTCCACACACACAAATACACACACACACACACACACACACACACACACACACACACACACACACAATCATACACCCTAGAACCTCCACAGTGCAAATAATATCTCCCTGGGCGCCATATTTAGCATGTTCTGTTTATACATATATTTACTGTATACCCTGAGCTACAGTTTGGGCAATCAGTTTAGTGTTGCTCTCTCTGACAGTACTATAACAAGGTGTGTGTGTGTGTTTGTGAGTGTGGAAGTGAAAGTTTCTAGTCAGATGGACGGTTGTGTTTGACTGACAACTGATGAGGAGTCTCAGAGGGGAGGGGACAAGTGTGTATGCTAATGTCACTCACACTGGCCACCTCTCCATACGCCTGTGTTATTCTGCCTCTCTCTCTCTCTCTCTCCATACGCCTGTGTTATTCTACCCTCTCTCCCTCTCTCCATACGCCTGTGTTATTCTACCTCTCTCTCTCTCTCTCCATACGCCTGTGTTATTCTACCTCTCTCTCTCTCTCTCTCCATACGCCTGTGTTATTCTACCTCTCTCTCTCTCTCTCCATACACCTGTGTTATTCTACCTTTCTTTTTCTCCATACGCCTGTGTTATTCTGCCTTTCTCTCTCTCTCTCTCTCTCTTCAGCTCTCCTTCTTATCTCTCCATCCTTCGCTCAATCAGCTTTTCTTTCTTCTTTCTTCACCTGATTTGCTCACCCTCCATCATTCTCAACTTTCTCCAGTTTTTCTCTTTTTCCTTCTCTCTCTCTCTCTCTCTCTCTCTCTCTCATCCAGGCTCTACTCCTGCTGTTGTAACACACTACACAGCTGTTTATTTATGCCCATCCAGCATACACACAAAGATACGCACGCACAAACACACGCGTGCACACAAATGCACGCACATGCACAGACACGCACACACACACACACACACACACAAACAATTTAATTAGGTTAAGCAGTATTACAAGAATTATCACAGTGCTCATCGTTGAAAGAGAGAATGCCTTATTTTAATGGCTTTGTGAGTCTCTCTCACTGTATGTGTGTGTGTGTGTGTGTGTGTGTGTGTGTGTGTGTGTGTGTGTCGTGTGTGTCTAATCTGCAGTTTTAACTGTGGACGGGTGGGCAGCCCTCAGGACAGCGGGATTTGTGGGTGGACGGTTCGGTGACGCGTCGTCCGGATGTGATGAGGGGGAGCTTTTGTGTTGGCCCCTGCTCCTCACTGCTCCAATAGGCCCTGGGGCCTGGAGCTGGCCGACCAGGCCACCATTCCAAATGTCATGGGAGTCAACTGACCGCAGGCAAGGGCCCTTCATCAC
>NC_063189.1:35947287-35949787 GCF_017589495.1 Alosa alosa
CGTGTGAGTATGTGTGTGTGTGCATGTGAGCATGTGTGTGTGTGCGTGTATGTGTGTGTGCGTGCGTTTGTGTGTATGTGTGTGTGTGTGTGAGTGTGTGTGTGTGTGTGGAAAGGGTTAGGGGAGCCAGAGCGAGTCTTGGATAGACGGAGCTTAACAGCAGTGCAGGGCTCAGGAGTGGGTACACAAACACACACACGTCCGTGCAATGTGCTGTGTTAAATGACCGAAAGGGACCAAAGTGAGACAGATGGAGAGAGAGAAAATACACAGAGAGAAAATAGAGAAAAGAGAGTGAGAGGGTGAAAAAGAGAGAAAGAGAGTGAGAGGGTGAGAGAGAGAAAGAGAGAGGAGAGGGTGAAAAAGAGAGAAAGAGAGAGTGAGAGGGTGAAAAAGAGAGAAAGAGAGAGTGAGAGAGTGAGAGGGTGAAAAAGAGAGAAAGAGAGAGTGAGAGAGTGAGAGGGTGAAAAAGAGAGAAAGAGAGAGTGAGAGGGTGAAAAAGAGAGAAAGAGAGAGTGAGAGGGTGAAAAAGAGAGAAAGAGAGTGAGGCACACACATTTCCTGAAGTCTAGTGGTGTGCGTGAGACAGTATATCGGTGCACTACTTTGCGACAGATAGCAGTGCACAGTCGATTAATCCAGTCACTCGGAATCAGGGCCACACAAAAGAGCCAGAGTCTCCAGACAGCCAGGAGAGAGTTCCTGCTCACTACATGAACCACAATTCATGCCATTTTCTTGTCCCTTTCCACACATGAGCACACACACACACACACACACACACACACACACACACACACACACACACTCAATGATAGTCTATTTCTTTGAGGAGAAGGCATGTTCTACGCCACACGCAGATCCTACACATTAATCACTGACCCACCAGACGTGCTCATCTCCCTACCCCTTTGGCATTTGGAAAAGAAAGGGAAAGAGAGAGAGAGAAAGAGAGAGAGAGAGAGAGAGAAAGAGGGGGGAAGGATGAGAGAAAGAGGATAGAAGAAACAAACACGTTTTTGAATTACTGTCATGATCACTTAAGCATTAAAAGCCACTGATGAGCGCGAGAGGGCGGACACATTTGAAGTCTTTAAGCAGCTTAGGCGGGGGGGTCCGTGGACAATGGGTGCGAAATGTCGGCCTTTCAACAGTGGGCGTTCTGCACTCGTTTTACGGTTTGCTGGTCACGACTGTCTGCTGGAGAGGAAAGGAGAGGCGACAGAGGGAGAAGAAGAGGGAGAGGGGTGTGTGTGTGTGTGTGTGTGTGTGTGTGTGTGTGTTTCGTGGGGTGGGTGGGGGGGCAGTGGTGCTGTGGAGTGGTGTCGGACAAAGGCCTGGACGATGCGAAAGCAGCTAATCCAAAGCGACTCGGTCTCGCACAACAGGCTTACGCAACCGCTTGGTTTACACACACACACAGACACAAATACACACACACACACACACACACACACACACAAGGCCAAATCCCACACACAATCCAAAAACAAGCAGCCTGCACGGCCAGGCTACTCTCAGTGGCCGTGCGGGCTGCTTGTTTGTTTTTGTCCAGCCCTGGCCTCGGCTATCCCAGGGAAAGTGTTTGGTCGGACTTAACAAACCCGCCTTTTGTAATGTGCTGGGTCCACACAAGGGCCCCGCGCCGAGCAGGCGTGGCATGGCGTGGCCAACAAAGCACCATCCCAGAGTTTCAGAGCATTACACACAGGCTTGGCGAGAGAGCAGGGCTCCTGTTTTTCTTTTTTCCCCGACTCACTCGCTAAGGCTGGAGGGGGCGGCGGGCGGCGATGGCCGAGTGAGTTGTGATTGAACACGAGGCGGGTGAACGGCCTCGGCTCTTGGCCCTGAGCAGGTCTCGTATTGATTGTGACGTCGGGGCACGCGGGACTGACAGGGGGCCGGTGATGGAGAACACCGCCGCCACCGAGCTCCTTTCTCCCTGAGCAAAGGCCACCGAACCGGGCAAGACCGCACCGTGCTGCCCAGCGCCTCTGATTGTTGTCCATGATGGATATGTGTATTTCCTCCTTTCCTCCACTCCTCTTTCCTCTTTTCCCTTCCTCTTCTCATTTGTTCAGCTTGAGTCCCTCTGCTGTCCATTCTTCTCTGTCTCCTTCTCTCTCTCTCTCTCTCTCTCCTTCCCTCTCTCTGTCTCTGTAGACTATGCCTGCACTGTTCCTGTGTCTTTACTCCGTTTCCAGAGCCCAGTAAAAACAGAAGGGCCCTTTTTGTCTTCCTCGCCTTTTTTTCTCTTTTAACCAGCGGAAGCCTGGAAGGTGAAAAATGGGTTCATCCAAATGGGGCTCGAAGGTTAGGGTTTTATTACACACACACACACATACACACAGACACAGACACACACACACACACACACACACACACACACACACACACAGGGAGCATAAGGAGAGCGAGAGAGATAGAGAACAAAATCTAGCAGGCAGGAGAGGAAGAGCAAATGGAGGGAGACATAGATAGATAGATAGATAGATAGATA
>NC_063189.1:35957287-35959787 GCF_017589495.1 Alosa alosa
TACTAAAAAATGAACAGTTATAGAGATCAACGTGGCGTGAGTCAGTTACTGTAAAACCAGAGCATGGTTTCATGTGTGTAGGCCTCACGCGGGGCTCAAAATGATCTTTTTGTCTTTAAGGGGTCTCTCTATCTCATAAAAAAGTTGGCACACCCGTGCATAGCCTAACAAGGAATGAAATAGCCTAGGGCGCATAATATATGCGCATACGGTAGGCCTAGGCTTTACCTTTGACACACTAACACAACAGACATAGATTTTTCATAGAAATTGATTGCTTTTAATTAATTTCAACATATTATTGATTGTAATAGTCCATATTTCATTTCAATTTCACAATACAAAGAAATAGACTAAACGATTTAGTCTGTGCCATTCTCAATTTCACAACGTGACTCATTTGAACCAGACCACCGTCTCAGATAGGCTATCCCCAGTGTCAAACACAATAATGCATGTAGTATAACTTATACACAGGGAAAAAGCACTAACTGGCAGAAATTATAAGCCATTGCAGCCAAACTATGTTCTAGTATTGTTGAACCGTGGAAAATTATTAGACGAACAATTTTGGAGTTTGCACTGAGATGTTGTCGGGTAGCCATTGAATATTCCGACATCAGAGATTGCTAACAGGTGTTTCAAAATATCTGGGAACTTGAATGGCAGAGGATAGCTACAGATCATCAGACAACACAATCATTGTAGGCTGCATTATGGGCCATAATTTATGGCTTTGTCAATCAACATAGAAGAGGTGAAGCGCAAGTTCAACAGCAAATAGGACTTTTCAGCACATATGAAACCATATAGGCTAGCCCAATGAACGCCTATGTAAATAGACAAAACACTCGGACATCCATTATTTTTGTTATTCAGCACCCCTGGTCAAAAATAGGTTCCCGTGCGCCTGAACAAAAGTGGTGATAATTGGGAGTGTTACGATATGTGTTTAGTGATTAGAGCTGTGCCATGCATGGACGTGACTGAGCGTGTGTGCTAATGTACACAATACCACTTCCCCTCCATTGACACACCATTTGTGTCCAGTGGTAACTGCGGAATGGCATTAGCATCACATGCTAATTAGCAGGAAATCTGCTCATAATTCCTGAGATGGAACAACTAACAACAACACATTTTTAGTAATCCTCCACAGAAGATAACCTTGGTGGAAAAGCTATCAAAGACAGTTCCTTCAGATTAATGAGCTCATAACAACGACTTAAGACTTTCTTACAAAAATATCAGCATTTGCATAAATCCCTCTGATGTGCCGGATAAAGCCAAAGGCTATTATTGACATTTTTAATGCTCGTAAACACTGTGTTCCTCCTCCAATCTGAACGGACTTGTGCCTTTAAATTGGGCAGGGGATCACAAGCATACTAATGTGGGGAAGAAAGGAGAGGGAGCCATGTCTTTTTGAAGGTGTCGTGGTGCTCTCACAGATTGCCCTGGCTAATTGGCAGTGTTTTTTTTTTTTTGGTCAGAGTAACTACCAAACTCTCCTTATTTAGATTGTTTTAAGATGAAAAATAAAAATAAATAACAGCATCAAAAAACAGTACCATATCTTAGTCTTGCTTTTAGTGCTGGGGACACCTTCTTTCTCTCTCTCACACGCACACTGGGGCTTGAAAACAAAATTATTTTTCAAACGTTCGTTCGAACGGTTCAGGTAGGCCTATGTTTAACGTTTTTCGTTCTTGCATGCGTTCGCCACCAACATATCGGTCCTGAACCGGTTCGAATGCAAAAATATTGTTAAAAGTTCTTAAAGTTCGGCGGTGTTTGGCGGGCCTATCAAGTCTAAGAAGACTAGCCTATGCCCAAAAATAATAAATCACAGGTGGCATCCAAAACATTCAGATGGGCTATCCATCCCATAGCCTACAGACTTACTGTAGGCCTAACCTATGCCTATAAATAATTTCTTATCAAAAATATTTCTGGATACGTGCTAAACTCCTTACCTGGTTGTAGCCTAAGTTTTATCCATGTGGAGATCTTCAAAGGCTTGCGCTATAATTCCAACCCTGTTTATAAACTAACCTGTCTGTTGCTGACAAGGCCTATCTCAAATTTCCCGTTTAACTCTTCTACATAGAATAGGCTATAATTGCGCAAAACATTTCAAATCCGACTTTAAAGCGACAAGGCGTGGACAGGCAAAATAGGCTATTACGCATAGGCTACAAACAATTTCCAAATTAGTTTCAGTAGCCTACGCTACGAGATGGCCTAAGATCGGAAGTGGCAGACAGATAGGTTATATTACAACAGCAAGACAAAATATACACATTTGGACCAAAGGTCCATTTATTCGTTTTTTTTTTTTCAAACTGCAGAAATCAAATTATTAGGCTGTTAGCCTACAGTAGTTGGCTACATAGCGGCTTGTTAGCTCACATTAACAGTGTAGATGGCGGGCTTGTTTTTCAACAACCGAAACAGTCTCCCTGACATAGGATATGCTTTTGTGAAATTTTATAAAATA
>NC_063189.1:35962287-35987287 GCF_017589495.1 Alosa alosa
TGTGTGTGTGTGACTCAGTGAAGTGGTCTCCTCTCAGGAGCTGAATCCCCATTTCTCAGCGCCCTGTGAGGCAGAGAGAGTGTGCATGTTGGAGTGGGAGTGCTCACACTCTCATCTGGGTCCTGCTGCAGATCGGTGTTAGTGCTTGTGTTCACTTCTGTGCATGTGTTTATGTGTGTGTGTCTTTCACAACACTGCAGGTCCATGAACAACACACAAAAAGAGAGATAGTTAGAGAGATAGAGACACGTCCAGCCCCCCAGAGAGGACCCTCTTCCTTCTCACCTCCTTCCCCCCACAGCTCCTCCTGGGTCTGTCTCACACCTCTTTTTTTAACTCCCCCCAAACCACTCTTTCTTTCCTTCTCTCTCTATCTCCTTTTCTTTCTATCTCTCTCTCATTCTTTCTTTCCCTCTGTGTATCATGAAGGAAACCTTCCCCTGTAATATCCACCAGCCTGTCTGACACTCTACAGACTCACAGTGAGTGAGTTAGTGGGTGAGAGGGGCGTATAAGTGTAGGTGTATGTGTTAGGGATCTGTATGTGTGTGTGTGTGTGAGAGTAGAAGTGAAGGAGAGAGAGAGAGAGAGAGAGAGAGAGAGAGAGAGAGAGAGAGAGAGAGAGAGAGAGTGTTTGGGTGGATGTGACCCCAGGGGAAGAGATACCACTTGAGGTTAGCCCAGCAGTCGGACAAATCTCCCAGCAGCTCATGTAAAGGAATTACCAAAACCAATAAACAAAATCACTCCTTTCTCTGTTAAAACAAAATACCCCAAACACCAAGCAGCCGCAAGAACATGCCTTCTATTTCACAGCAATCATATAAACCAACAAACATCGGATTCGGATCCTCTTGTAGGGGCAATTAGGGAAAATCCACAAATAAAGTGAAAGCATTCTGTTTGACAGAAATTGTTTAAACTAACAAACACAGCACTTCCAATTCCCCTTCATGAGACTGAAGCAAACCAACCAAATGGTCCCCTGCTGAAGGAGTGCTAGCTTTGACTAGATGTGCATGCTGCCGCCGCCAACCAGCTGGCTTAGCACTCAGCCTCCCAGAACACATTACGCCGCGTTAGCTTGGACCGTCATGGACGGTGTTTACTTACATTTTGTGTACGTCAACAAGGCCGAATGCAAAACCGAGAGAAAAGAAAAAAAGATTTTGAGAAAGAAATGAGTGAAGCAGAGGGAAGAGAGCAAGTAAGAAAGAAAAATGTGTGTGTGTGTGTGTGTGTGTGTGTGTGTGTGTGTGTGTGTGTGTGTGTGTGTGTGTGTGAGAGAGAGAGAGAGAGAGAGAGGAGAGAGAGAGTGTGGTTCTGATCTATTGTGCATGAGAGCATATCCAGCCTTATGTCCTCCAAAGCACAGCATACACACACACACACACACACACACACGCACACGCACACACACACACGCAGAGGACACACACAGTCTCTGTACTAGCAAGGTTGCAAGACGACAAGAGCATTTGGCAAGACACCATCACACTCCTTTACTGCAATTGCTTTTCAAATATCCAAACTCTCTCTCTGATATCTGTCTCCCCCATTTCATCGTACTGAAAGACTGATGTCTATGTTCAGGCAAGCCTGTTCTCAGCAGCATTTAAAAAGCCAATTGTCGGCCATCCAAAAAATGAATGTCTTAGGTGACCTATAAAACTCAATTGATCTGAATGTCATTCAGAGTGGATTACAGTCACATTTAGATTGACTTTCATCAGCAATTAACTTGTATCTTTGTAATTAAATTATGTCTAGCTAAGCACGGCAATTAAAACGGGCAGAGTGCAGGCTTCCCTCATAATAATGACAGAAAGTGTCAAAAAAGTGCAGATACACACACACACACACACACACACACACACACACACACACACACACACACACACACACACACACACACACACAGTGTGACATATTAAATACTCTTGACATTTCTGACATTGGGTCTCATTCTGAGTGGGGTAAATCAGGTGCTGAACAGACACTATTGAAGTGGGGCATCCACAAATGCCTTCTGAGGGAGAGATTCCTTTTTTTTGGCCAGCTTTCAAAATGGCAGCGCATTAGCTGTGGTGGTACTGGGCCAATTTTCACAGACGATATTAAAAGCCTTCATTACCAAATAAATAAATACATACATAAGGGACTGATGTTTGTCAATGAGAGGAGCAGGGCAGCCAAATGTGGTCATCCCAGAGCGGTGAGTGCACAAGGGTGTCGTCGACCGAGGGCAGCACGAGCCATTCAGACAAGGCTGGGCCTGCTGCCGCTCGTAAAAACCGGCACCGCTGCGCTGCGCTGGCTGCTGAAGCCTCTCCCTGCTCTGCGCTGGGTTTGGCCCAGCCCCTGTGTGTGTGTGTGTGTGTGTGTGTGTGTGTGTGGGGGGGTGGGGGGGGGGGTGTGGGGGGGCAGCCACCTTTCAGGCTTTGATTAGGTGCTAATTAGTGCTGCCACAGAATTTGGGAGGCCTGCCGAAACGCTACCACGCCTCCCCACTGCACCGCACCACACCTTCCCCACCTCCACCTCCACCCCTGGAGGCTCTGAGAAAGAGCAGCAGGGCCTGCATAGTGTCTCCCCGCCTGCGCCTGGCTGTCGGGAGCGCCAGTGGTCTGTAGGCCTCATGTGTGGTGTGTCTGGAGACTGGCATTGATTGAGAGGGGGGTTAAGGGCTTCGCTGCCACTTATACAAATACCCCCACACACACACACACATACACACACACCCCTCCACCCCAAGAGCAGCAGCAGCAGACCCCAGGACTTGCGGCTGGCTTGATGGCTTCTTCTGGCTGGTTTCCTCCTGATTGAGCGAGGCCAGCGCAGCTGCACAGAGATCCTCACAGCTGCTGTTTAAAACACGACAATATGGAGGAGAGATGGTAATGTAAATAATGAGTTCTCTCTCTCTCTCTCTCTCTGTGTGTGTGTGTGTGTGTGTGTGTGTGTGCCTGAGAGAGAGTGTGTGTGTACAGTTCAGACATATACAAACTGTCAACTCCTCAACTCTTCAGCCCTCGGGTTACAGTGTGTGCGGGGGGAGGAAGGAGGGAAGTGAAGAAAAGACAAGTGGAAAATAGAAAACAGAAGAGGGGGAAGAGAAGGAGATGACAGAGGAGAGACGGAGAGATGATAAGAGTTGAGGGGCGAGGAAAGAAAAAAAATGCAACCTTATACAGAACTGGGACAAAAGGAAAGAAACTAGAGAGAGAGAGAGAGAGAGAGAGAGAGAGAGAGAGAGAGAGAGAGAGAGAGAGGAGTGGAAAGCCTGAGGCAGTAGCTTCAGTGGTCCACACAGGAGGGCAGCATTCACAGGCAGGGTTAAACTTGGACATCTCACAATATCCCCACTCTCTCTCTCTTTTTCCCTTTCCCCCATCTCACTTTCCCTTTCATTATCTTGCTCTACCTATCATTCATTATCTTGCTCTACCTATCTTGCTTCTCTCTCTCTCTTTCTCTTCCTCTCATTCTCTATTTCCCACACCTCCCTCATACAGTCTGTTTGCCCCCCCCTCTCTCTTTTTCTCTCCCCTTCTCTCTCTCTCTCTCTCTCTCTCTCTCTCTCCTCCAAACTGACCACAGATGGCTGGAGGCGGCCTGGGCTCCGTCCTCACTAACAGTGCTGATTAATTCCCTATGCCTTCTCACATACGGCCCTTCTCATTAATGGAGCAGGGGGTGGTGGGGTACAGGAGGGGAGGGAGGGGGGCAGTTATAATGATGGGTGGCAAAAAAACCCAGAGACCTTCCCAGTCAGGAAACCCAACACTTACGAACCACAAGGGAGGGGACCGTGTGTGTGTGAGTGCTGGCTTTAACACCACACAGAGTTGTCCTTGCTTGTGCTGCCTCTCCCTGATTACCACGGCACTGGGCTCATCCAGCCTGTTAGCTTTACCTGCTCCAGCACACGCCTGGCTATCATCCCGCACGCGCCTCCCTGACCAGCACAGACAGCTTTGATAATGCTTGACTTAGTAAATGTTAGCATGGTAATTGCATTTTGTAACACATGACTTTGTAAACGTTAGCATGCGTATTGCATTTGTTTTATTATATGACTTTGTAAACGTTAGCATGATTATTGCGTATTGTAACACATGACTTTGTAAATATTAGCATGCTTCTTACATTTTGTAACACATGACTTTGTAAACGTTAGCATGCTTATTGCATTTTGTATGGCCATTTTAGCCTTTACTCCATACTGTAACAGGTACACACACACACACACAGACATACACACACACACACAAACACACACACACACTCGCGCACACACACAGCCGCGCACACACACTTGCACACACACAGACACATGCACACACACCCATAGGCGAGACTCGGGCCCTGTCAGACACACTCTCATTTTTTTAATGACGGTGCGTTAGTGCTAGAGTCCACAGTTAATGCTTTTACAGAACCGGTCTGGCAGTATAACATCCTTCATGTAATGGCACACATTTCAGGGCCCCCTATTTTTACGAGACGAGCGCTAAGTGTGCCAGGAGGCCAGACGTTTTACGCGCCGCTGCCCGAAGGGCCGAGAGGAAATGACGCCCTCTTTCACTGCGCCACTGGGCCCTCCGCTGCCAAGCCTGGGAAGGGGCTCACTCATCTGACTCAGCCGCTCCCATGGAGGCCAGTTAGGCTGTGTGTGTGTGTGTGTGTGTGTGTATGCATGTATGTGTGTGTGTGTGAGACTTTGTGTTTGTGTGAGTGTGTGTTTGTGTGTGTGTGTGTGTGTGAGTGTGTGTATGCATGTACGTGTGTGTGTGTGACTTTGTGTTTGTGTGTGAGTGTGTGTGTGTGTGTGTGTGTCTGTGTGTGTGTGTGTGTGTGTGTGTGTGTGTGTGTGTGAGTGTGTGTGTGTGTGTGTGTGTGTGTATATGTATGTATGTGTGTGTGTGTGTGTGTGTGTGTGTGTGTGTGTGTGTGTGTGTGTGTGTGTGTGTGTGTATATGTATGTATGTGTGTGTGTGTGTGTGTGTGTGTGTGTGCGTGTTCGTGTGTGTGAGTGTGAGTGTGTGTGTGTGTGTGTGTGTGTGTGTGTGTGTGTGTGTGTGTGTGTGTATATGTATGTGTGTGTGTGTGTGTGTGTGTGTGTGTGTGTGTGCGTGCATGCGTGCGTGCGTGTGTGTGTGTGTCCGTCCATCTTAACAGGCTGGCCGGAGGTTGAGAAGTCTGTGTGGCCATTGGCCGTGGATTAAACGAACGTGGCTTTGAAGCGACTCCAGCGCGGGCCCGGCGAGTGGTCCAGAGGTCCGAAAGCCGGCTCAGGGGGCTCCAAGTCTAACAAGCAGCACCACGGTGCCCTCCAGCTCCAGATCCAATCACTGCCCTCCTCCACCTCCTCCTGCTCCTCCCTCTCCCGGACCAAATCACCTCCAACTCCCCCTGCACAGTGCTGTGCGCTGCCTTTTGCTGCTCGACACCTTCTCCGTCAGCCTGCAGCTCCAAATCTATCGAAGCCCCATTACATCTGGACATACTCACTATCTGCCTGCAGTACCATGCACACACACCACACCGAGCCATGTGTGTATGGTGCTTCTGCTACTCAATAGCAGCTAAACAAGGCAAGCTGTACAGATGGGAATGCAATTTCATTTATGAGGAATTCATTGATTTATTCACTGATTCATTAAAAGTAAGAAGCTGTAAACATATAGTGTGTATGCATTACTTTTTCCTGAATAAGGCAAAATTAACTAGATGGGGAAAAAAGCTAAACTCAATTTTGCCATTTTTCAGAAGTTGGCTCTCCAAAAGCATGTTCAAACAGGATTACGAAAATGGAGCAGGAACACACACACAGACACACACACACACACACACACACACACACACACACACACACACACACACACACACACACACACACACACACACAAAAAACAACTAAGTGTGTGGTTTATGTGTTAACACAAAGAGTCTATAGTATATGGTCATAGTTGTGTCTTCCTTTTGCTCTTGCATGACACACCTGCTCCACAGAATTAATTTCCATTTCCATTTACCTTACATTACATTTCCTTTATGCTAAACCTTCCATTTATTCCGCGGTGGTGCGCGGTGGATCCTCAACACACTAAAGAGGATTGCAATGATTTAGAGATTAGCATGTGTGTTAGTGTTTCCATCTGCGGAGCCACTTCGTGTGATTTCATGTTTTATGTATAGTGATTTCACTGATGGGCTCAGCTCACTTGGCATAATCACCCCGTTGTTTTTCACCCAGTGATCAGCACCTTCGACGAGAGCCGGACTGAAATATTCATGACTCTCCACACATGGCTACTCATATTAAAACACCGACAAATATTACAGTTTTTCAGTCTGGGAAGACCATGGCAGTTAATCATGGTGTCAGATAGGGGATTAAATGTACAGGTCATGTTGGAACATCGTAAGTCATGAGGCAAATGTTGCCCTTGTTGCACTTCTACAAACGCGCAGTGACAGATGTTTGTGAATGCAAACAGAAGTACACCCAGTGCAGGCGTCCGGTGACTTTGAGCCTGACAACTAGATGGCAAAACTGTTCAGGCAAATTTGCCTTGACTTTCCAGTTAGACATTTGTTTATAGAAACAAACAAACAAACAAGCAGACAAACAAAAAAAAACATTCTTTCTGCTTTCTAAAAAAAGCACAACATCTGGTTCAAGATCACCATTTCAAATGATCCACCAGCAAAACTGTGATAATTGATTTGGCAACTATCTAGCAAAACTGTGATAATTGATTTGGCAACTATCTACTTGGACCCCCACTCTTCTACTCCCCATAGTCCAAAGCACTACCACCAACTCCAGAAGAATACAAAAAAGTTTCTCTGAATATACTGTGTCTATTTCTTGCTAATTTTTACAAAATTTAAGCAAGGTGCTGAAAACACAGCTGCCTATGGAGTTTGTCCCTCCAACAGGCGGGACAGCTGTGAGCTATGTAGACGAATAAGATACACAACGGAAAAAGCCAACAGTGTGGCTACGCCGTCGATTGGACACAGGAGCGCAAAATAGCTGTGACAGAGGTGGACTGGACCATGCTGTGTGTGATTACAGCGTGTCTGAAAAGGCCCACCTTGTTTGGGTGGCTCGTGAGGGGGACAACATAAACACATTAATTTGTGGAGGACAGGGGCAAGAGGTGAGCAGAGAGATCGGTGGTGACGGACAGGTCAGTAATTAACACAGAAGGACGCAAGCATAAATACCCAAACATGCCCTCACCCTCCACCCCACACACACACACACACAAGGTGTAAAGAAGCTTCCTGCTTCCTTTGTCCTGGTGCAAGTGATTGTGTTTGCATTCTGTGTAGGACGTGATTGATGTATGAAGAGGCTGTTGGGGGAGGGTGTTGCTGTTGCTGTTGTTGTTGGTGGGTATTCATGCTGACAGCCCTCTTGGGGTTTAGCATGTGTGTATGCGCACACACCTCTCACACTCCCATCCAATTACATGTTTGAACATGCATGTAATGAACATGTGTGCATTCAAATATGTGACAAACACACAGACATATTAACTAAATACTCTCTTCTTCACACACAAAAATGCACACACACACACACACACACACACACACACACACACACACACACACACACACACACACACACACACACAAACACACACACACAACAAACACACACACCAACATGTGCATGAAGAGGGTGTGCTTCAGGAAGTAGTGTGGTTTGTGTGTAAACACAGACACAATTGTCCACGGCCAGGGTCAGTGAGCCTGCTGCTGATAGCCCATCTCTCCAAACAAACACTGTCAGAGGAAGAGTCACCATGTAGAGGAAGGGCTCATGCCTCACCTTTACACCCTCCACCCTCCCTACCCCCTCCCTCCACCCTCCCTACCCCAGCCCGGCTTCTCCTCCAGGACAAGAACACTGCCCATGCCAGTGTCCAGGGTCAGACTGAGGGCAGCCGGTACTTGTCCTCTCGAGCTGGGAAGTGGGAACATGCTTTCCACCAACGAACGACCGACTGCCTTATGAGGGAGGGACACGTGACAGTATCTGCACAGACGATAACCCTCTCCACGCTCAATATTCACTGGCATGTTAACTCACACTCACACACACACACACACACACGCGCGCATGCAGGCACGCACGCACACACACACACACACACACACACACACACACACACACACACACACACACACACACAAAAGAACACACCAAGGTATTTTCAGCCACAGACATCACATCCTAATCTAAATTCCAAGACAAAAACAAAACAATTGAAGAGAGCAATTTCAGAGTGAAATAAGAGGTCATGCTAAAAAATAAAAAGACCAAAACCAATTCAAATGAAAGACCTCCGAAGGGTCGAGTAGTGCCGTCGCAAACAGCCTGCCTGATAATGGGAGTCAGCAGGATCCACGCTAAGAGCTCGTACAAACAGACTTCAATACAGACTCAATGGGTGCCGGTTCTCAACTGCAACAAAACAAAGTGCCGCTTCAATTACAGCAGTGGCCTTCTCCTCGAGCAGCTGGAGACGTGCGGGGAGAGTGTACCCATGCTTATTTCCATGCCAAGGGTACCTGCATCGAGTTGTTATCTCCACAATGCAGACATCAAGCCACAGACATGATGAATAATGGTTGATGAGTGGTTGGAGTCGAAAATGCTTCTCCACTTATCTCGGATCAATTTTAGGTTGTTTATTTGATCATATTTTGTCCAACAGTAATTCACCAGTCACTCACTCACTCCATCACTCACGGAGAGATCTGCTTTTGTGTGTTTGCGTTATCCACCATAAGCATGATTCATGCCAAACCACAGAGGCATGGAGGACAGACACTTTTGGAGGTGACTTTTGATTCAGCCAACAGTTCTGTACCAAACCAACAAAATAAAGACATGATTCACACAATGATTCAAAGACAGTCTTAGCCTCTGTGTAGGTCTCCAGTCAGAGTTGCATGTGGACGCCAGTGTCTCTCAAAGGGGAACTAAACACAAAGGATTCATCAGGCAATGAAAGGCCGTGGTGGCGGGGGGCAAACTAGTCCACACACACACACACACACACACACACACACACACACACACAGGCAGGGTGCGATTTGTGTAAAAACCAGAGGGGGGGATGATTTTGAATAAGTTTGTAACCCCATTTTAGTTTTAGTGTACCGTGGTGTATGACTTTAAACAGCAAGTGTGCTTGGTATGATGATCAGCTCCTCTAATGCAGGGTAGGACTACGTTTTGACAAGCATACAAATTCACCTTGTTCTTGCCCCATCTTAAATGACTCCTCTACTTTTGCTGCCTCCATCCTTTCTGTATTCGTTGTGTAAAAAAACGTTGTATCTGATGGCACTGAAGTCTTAAGTTAGTGAATTGGCTAACAGTGTTAGTTGGTAACCAAATAGCCTACACATTGCGCCACACGCGCTGCGAGGCTACGCATATCTCTCTCCTGCTGATTTGCATTCAGTAGACAAGTGCTTAATATTGCAAAAGTTGAACAAATAAATGTGTTTATTAGCCTACAGAAAATAAATAGCCTACTATCATACTGTCAGTTAATCGGCTACAGTGCAGTGAAGAGTTTGGAGAGTTAAGTTATAGGGCAACTTGAAGTTTTATGAAAATAATTTACCAACCAGAACATAAAGACCATATGGAGCTTCTATTTCTTGCAGCTGTTAAAACACCCGCTAGATAGTTTAAATACCCACCAACATTCGTTTTGCAGTAGCCTACAGATTATTTCTGAAAGTTATTTGTCTACTAGGCCTAGCCTACTGGCTGATTTATCAAACGAAGTGCTTTCTCGCTCATTCCTCCGCAAACTACAGGTGTTTCCGCAGAGAGCCATTGAATAAGCGTGCCAAGCAATTTCTGTAACACTTTTGTGACATTCAGCAAATATCTCCTCATTTAATGTAAGTTCCTTGGGACAATAGGCCTACGTTCTACTTACGTGCAGTTGTCCTCCATCTCAGTTGCATCAGTTTTCTACATTTTGAAGGTTCTAAAATATGATGATATGCTTCACTGAATCCTTCGTTTTTCTTTCATTTGTCCAGCTAACTTTTCCATTGAAACTAGCCATTTATGATGGATTACACACTCAACATTCTGAAATGTCCTGCACGATCAAGGCCAAATTAAGTTATCACGCAGCCACTCTGTCAGCAGCATGAGTGCTGACGGTGACGGTACGTTTCTGATGTCAGATTATTATGTAGGCTAGCCTACTAGACTGTTCTCACGTTTGCAGCCAGCTTTACTTATATGAAGTAGCATTAATCAATATGAGGGGCAGAGGGGGATAAATGTTGTCCCCACCGGGGATAAAAATAATTTAGCAGAGGTAGGGATAAGAAAACCAGAGGGGGGGAAATCCTCACCATCCCCCCCTACAAATCGCACCCTGCACACAGGCACTGGACGCGGTGCTCCAAAGTGTGTAAAGGCTGCCGGTTCTAAGTTCTATTCGGCAGCTCCCTCTGTGTGGAGCTCTGCTCCCTCTTGATCATCGCTGTAATCAGCTGGTGCCATTTGGTCTCTGCTTATGTAATGACAACCCCCCATTTTGTATTTGGCTTTCCTTTTTTCTCTCTCTCACTCACTCTCTTTTTTCCTCTTTCTCTCATTCCCTCTAGCTGCAAAAAGTCAGGCTATCATCATCTTTGTGTCAGCACTGCCTAATTGCCTAATTGATGCACGCATTTGGTTTAAAACGACTTGTCTGCTTTTGGTCTGCTCCACTCCTGCTTCAATTAAAGCAGACGTGTGTGTAGGAGCATGGCCTTTGGGGGGGGGGGGGCTGCCCAGGGAGCATCAAACATACATTAACCTCGCACAGAGACACGGCAGGCAAATGAACAGACAACACTAACATCCAAAAGGCCTAATTGCTTGTTTAGCATTTCAGTGGAGATACCTGAAGTAATTGGATGTGTTGCTGTGAACTATGTATAAATGTGTGTGTGGGTGTGTGTGTGGGTGGGTGTTTGTGTGTGTGTGTGTGTGTGTGTGTGTGTGTGTGTGTGTGTGTGTGTGTGTGTGTGTGTTGTCAGCATGCACATAGTTGAATATTTGTAAATTATATATAACTAATATAATAGTGTGTGTGTGTGTGCGCGCGCGCGTGTGCATCTCAGCATAAGCCCTCTGACTGCCCAAGCTCCTGCTGGATGACAGGCTCAAAAGGCTGGCTAAGCTGGTTAAGATATTTACAGGATTTGCATTGTTGTTGACACCTATTTCTTAATCTCGTTAATCTCGCCAATCGCACCCCCAAAAAAATTTGCTAGCCATGCCACAAGTGGTGAACCCTCTCCCTCTCCAGATGCCACACAGCACACAGTAGTGGCCGAGCCGTGATAACTAGTGCTGTGCTGGGGCTACAGTATGCCGTGTGCTGGGACTGGGTTAGCCCCGAGCTGCTGCTTACTCGAGTGCCCGTAGAGTATAGAGAAGTGGAAAAGCCAGTGAGAGGGACCCTCTGGCTTGGCTAGTGACCGACCGGTGGCCACTAAAGTGGAGTTTAAAGATCACACTCAGATAAATAGATAACAAAAGAGAGAGAGAGTGAGAGTGAGAGAGAGAGAGAAAAAGTAAGTAATAAAGAGTTCAAGACTATTCCGACTAGTCTAAATAATTATGAGTAAAGTGAATGAAACAGGTAGCTACAGATATGGCCTATGGAGGGGGTAGCTGAGCGGGCAGACTAAGTGCCTGGGACAGTGCTGTCAGATTGGTTGGGGATATCTAACTGTGAGCAAACAGGGATTCAGACATGACGGGGGCAAATCCTCCTCCCTAAACCCCCCCCCCCCCCCAACACACACACACACATACATACACACACACACACACACACGCGCACACACACACACACACACACACACACACACACACACACACACACACACACACACACACACACACTCACACACACACACACACAACACACACACACACACACACACACACACACACTCTCACACACACACATACACTCACACTCACACACATACACACACGCACAGACATGGCCAAACACAAACACACACATTTGCACACACGCACATGCTGAGATACTAGTAGCACAGCCCATGCAATGTAAGCTGCTGCAGCTCTCCACCAGGCGAGGTTCTTACAAAGGCATACAGCATTATTAAATAATTAAAAATGAGACATAAATAAGAAATGAAACAAACATGAAAATAAATAAATACGAAGTATCAGAAGCATAAAATATAGCAGATTAAAGTCTCAGTCACACTCAGTCAGCTCCACTAACGAGACTCTGAATTGTGGGCAGAGGGTCCTGCAGCCTGTTCCTCAGCAGAGCCCAGGAGAGATCAGTCGATTGTGGGGGGCCATCTTTGATGCTGCCGCTGCTGCTGCTGCTGCTGGTACAAGGTGCTGGGCTCCAAGCATACAGGGCCAAAACACGAAGTCGAAAACAAAGTCCACAAAAAAAAAGTCCACAGAAAAATATGACATGAAACTAAAGTTAGTATGTCGGTGTCCACAAAATAACCCCACAGCACTCATAACACCATAATGTCATTCTACAGCTAAAATAGTGCAACTGAAAACGAAGAGCCTTCATGCTGGTGCATGAACAAAGCAGGAATAAAATGGAGCTCTCCAGAGGCCCAGAGTGGGTGCTTTTTCTGTTTGTGCGTGTGGCTGTGCATGTGGCTGTGCGTGGTTCACATGGGGAAATTAGTGGCACGTTCGGCCTGCGCCGGTCCATGCTGCCTCATGCATGACTGTCCAGAGACAGCAAGAGAGCTTTGGTGGCCACTGCAGGCCAGTGGCAGCTTGATTGCTTTTTTCCCTTTCTTTTCACACAGACTTCTGTGCCCTTGGATCCGCAGGAGAGGTGGCGCCATGCTCGCGGCGCACGTGTGTGTGTGTGTGTGTGTGTGTGTGCGATCGCACAGGCCTGCTTTCTCTCGTGCTCATAAAAGCTCCAGGCTCCCGTGAGGGCCAGCCCAGGTGTCCAGTGACCCAGAGAGAGTGTCTCTGATGGGCTTGGGGTGAGGACCATCCCAGGCTCAAATGTCCCCCTTGAGATAGCTAAAGAAAACATGCACACCTTTCTCTATTTGTCTCTCTCTCTCTGTATGTGTGTGTGTGTGTGTGTGTGTGTGTGTTTATGTTTCAGGTCTCTGCCCTGCTATCTTTCTTTCTCACATTGTAACACACACACACACACACACACACACACACACACACACACCACACAGCTGCGGGGGCCCTGACTGAAAGAGACTGGACCGCCCTGCACCTCTGTCCTCTGCAGGCCTTCCTCTCAGGAAATGAATTCCTCGGAGGCGGCACTGAGCTACTAGCAAGGTCTAGTGGGAACATTTCTCTGAACATTCTTTCTGCTTGTTTAGGTGTAATAGGGTGCTCCTGGTGAATGGTGTGTGTGTGTGTGTGTGTGTGGGGGGGGGGGGTACAGCTAGGGGAAAAACACTGCTCTGTCCAACCAGCACAGTGAGAGGCTGCGTAAGACAGCAAGACAAACACTATCCCCCTCCATCTCCCCCTCCCTCCCTCCCTCCCTCTCTCTCTCTCTCTACGACGTGTATTAATCCTGGCTTGCCCAAAATGGAATTACCTCCCGGGCTTTTGAAGTTGGCCCAGTAGCCCCAAAGTTGGCCCAGTAGCCCCAAAGTATAAACACAGACTGAGAGCTCAGCGTCAACATCCCAGTCCTCTCTGTACACACACACACACACACACACAAAGTCCTTGAAAAGTAATGATTTGAACCATGGGAAGTGAGGAGAGTTAGTAAGAGAGAGAAATTGAGAGAGAGAAAGAGCGAGAAAAAGAAGAGAGAGAGAGAGAGAGAGAGAGAGAGAGAGAGAAAGAGAGAGAGAGAGAGAAATGAACATGAAAAAAGGTAAATCCAAACAGCGTGCCAATCATTTGGACAGGCTTTCTTCCACTGCACTGGCTAGGTGACGCCGAGCACATGTAAACAGGAAATCATTTGATATGGCTGGAGAGATCTTTTTTCTCCACACTCACGTCAAGAGCTACCTCAGCGGGCCCCACAGCACACCATCTTCACGCTGCACCAACCCAGTTCTGGTAACTAAATAAAAGCCACAGCGCTGAAACACTCTCACACTCTCTCTCACTCTCGCTCTCTCTCTTTTTGTTGCTAGGTTACGGGTACACGTATGAGTCACAACATCTGGGATCTTGTTTTGGAAATTATTATTTTCGTAATTGTATGTAATGTTTTGTTCTACTTATGTATTTAAATCATCTCGCTAAACGTATTCATTGTGTACAACGTTCTCAATTCATTGTCTGCAATGTTAACGCTACTCTATTGGGCTGAAGAACTAAGCCTTGGATAGACCCATATTGCTCGCTCTATTGAGAGATCCGTCCAGCCGTGACCAGTCAAGCTGCACTTTCAGCCTCTGCTCAGGGAGGTTAGGACTCAGGACTGCTGCTGTTCATTGACATTTTCAGCTGGTAAAATTTAACAAGTGGACTAATTTAACTAGTGGAATAATTTAACCAATGGACTAATTTAGCTAGTGGACTAATTTAACCAGTGGAGTCATTTAACCAGTGGACTAATTTAACTAGTGGACTAATTTAACTTTATTTGGACTCATTTAACTAGTGGACTAATTTAACTTTATTTGGACTAATTTAACCAATGGACTAATTTAACTAGTGGACTAATTTAACCAGTGGACTAATTTAACTTTATTTGGACTAATTTAACCAGTGGACTAATTTCACTTTATTTGGACTAATTTAACCAGTGGACTAATTTCACTTTATTTGGATTGATTTCATTGTTTGTTATGTCTTTGTGTTCTATGTGTAAAGTGCTTTGTGTCACATGTTGTGCATGAAGAATGTGTCATATAAATGAACAATTCCTTATTTTACTTATTATTCTTGCTCTCTCTCTGTCAAATCCCTCTCTCTTTCTCTCTCTCCATCTCTCTCTCTCTGCATTCTGCTGTTGTGGACAGGCCCTATAAACAGCCTTATTTACAATCTGGGTCTAATCGGCCTCTCTCTCTCCCTCTCCCAGCGTGCGTCTGACACCTGTCACTCGTCAGGGCTTAGGGCTCAGACACCTTAAGCATATGCCTCCGAGCCGTGGTCAACCCCGCGTCCAGCCTCTATCGCCTGCTCTGCTGTCACTCAGGCCCCTCACTTAGATAATGGCCACATAATACCCCATAATACCCTCACATTCAGATCTGTCATCCTCGGCCCATTCACCTCAGGATCTGTAGAACAGCGCACTGCCACACAGCCTAAAGCTGCTTTTATTGCTATGACTGTAAACGGCCTCGGCTAAATGACGTGTTTGGAGCAGAGAGTAATTTATTGGAGAATGTGCAAGCAAATGCTTATTTAGATGCGTGTGGAGCTTAAAATCTAATAATGGAAAAAAAGATTGACTTAAAAAAAAAAAAAAAAAAAACTCATATCATAATAGCAGCAAAAACCTGGGAAAGCGGCACGATCAGCGCTTTGAGTTTGAGCTTAATTAAGGCAGGAGGCCCTAATGAAAGTGATTATATAAGGTCTTTTCAAAGGTTAGCAACACAAAACACCTGTAAGAGCAGGTCTCTGAGGCCTGTTAATGAATGAGTTTAGCTAGCAATAAATGGAAGGAGGGGGGGGGGGTGAGGGAGAGAGAGATGTATGCAAAAAATAATATGAATTAAAATAATGAATTAGCACCCAGTTTCTCTGTGTTTTTTTTTCTGTTTTTTTAAAACATTACTTTTTTCTCCCTGTCAGCAGGTTGACTGCTCAGACAGCGTACACCTGATTGGATGTGAGTGAAAAACAAAACTGAAATATTTAAAGACGTGAAAAAAAAACACAAAACAAAAAAGGAGAAAAAAATATTCAGAAGACACAAGTGGGCTTCTCAACAACTTTTTCATGCAAAAACAAACGTGGTGTCGACGACAGTCAGGACCAAAAACAAAGCGCTGCCACCTGAGAACTCTTTGAACCACCATGACTGTTTTGAGAATGTGAGTAAAAAAGAGAGTTAAAAAAAGAAAAGAGAAAAGAGAGAGAGAGAGAGAGAGAGAGGAAGAAAGAGGCAGAGGGAGAGAGATTGCGAGAGTCGCTCCTCCCTCTCTTCCTGTTCTATTGCTCCCGTCACTCTTTCAGGTTTCAAGCCTGATCAAATTTGCACTTCAAACCGTTGGGGCCTGTTAATCAGGCATTGTCGACGCGCACTCAGCCATGGTGGCATTCCGCTGGCGTAGAGGTGCAGCCTCCCCCCCCCCCCTCCCTCCCTCCCTCCATCCCACAAAGCCGCCTTTGATTGCACAGCAGGATCCCAGAGCACAAGGAGCAGGTGACTGGGACCTGGGTGGATTCCCTAGGCTGCCGTCGCCACAACAAAGCCATCAAGGAGCCACACTCCCCTCTCCCTCTCCTTCTGCCATTCTCTCTGCCCCACGCCCGCCCACCCCACTGCACTCTGCCGAGCCGCTGCCACAAACCCGGCTGCCTGGCTGGGGTGCCGGGGGTGCCTGATAGGCTCGCCGCCTTTGACGACGAGAGTGAGAGGCGAAGCGGCTCAACCAATGGGAAGGAGTCGGCGGGTAGCTGTGCGTAGCTAATTGACACGCCCATGTGGTAGACAAGGCTGAGCGGTAGAGAAGAGCCCGAGATACCTACACACACACACACACACACACACACACTGCCTGCTTTCTCATTGGGAGCAAGACGGAGTCAGACAGGGTAGAAGCCAGTAGATGTCACAATGTGAGCTCATATGCCGGTACACACCTGCTAAATACACACACACATGTACACATGTGCAGGCACGCACGCACACACACACACACACACACACACACACACACACACACACACACACACACAAATGCACATTTGTTTACTCAAATATTCACAGTACCATTATCACAATCAAAGAGAATGAGCTTCAAAAGGATTCCCAGTTGAGTGTACATCAGTGTTTGTGAACACTTAACTAAAGTCCATGTGTGAGTATTCGTCTTGAGTAAACGTCTGTATATGAGTGTGTGTGAGAAGTGTGTGTGTGTGTGTGTGTGTGTGTGTGTGTGTGTGTGTGTGTGTGTGTGTGTGTGCATGTGTGTGTGAGTATTTGTGTGTGTGTGTGTGTGTGTGTGTGTGTGTGTGTGTGTGTGTGTGTGTGTGTGTGTGTGTGTGTTTGTTTAGCCACTTGTACAAATGAGGCATAAAGATGTTGTCCACTCAGTGCCAGAGCAGGCCGGCGACAGCTGCGAGTTAGTAGTCAAACAAACACACAGACAAACAGACACTTGTCCAGCAGTACTCACCGTTCTCGCTGTCCGACTTGTTCTCGTGCTCGGTGTCGGTCAGTGTGAGCGCCGAATTGGAGCGGCTGGACAGGCAGGAGCCGCGTCCGCCCGACTTGACGCCGCGGCCCCACAGGCGCATGGCTCGCTCTGGCGACATCACGCCCTCGTTCTCCGTGTCCACGTCGGAGCCGGCGCCCACCGAGTAGCCGCGGTGCGGCAGGCCCATCTCGGCGCAAAAGGCCAGGCCGCGCCGGGTGGCTGGCTCGCAGATGCCCAGCTGGCGCAGGTTAAAGTTCTGCCCTGTGGAGCGCAGGAGGAGGGGACGCGGTCAAACACACGGACGGGTCAATACCATTCAGCACCCCCACCACCACCACCTACACACACACGGCACAGAGCACTCCTGCTCCTACCTACAGTATTTTCTGCTCTGTGGCACGACCATGGAGGGAACTAACACAGACCAACACAGGTCAACACGGAATACGCAGTCTGTAGCGTGGACACAGCACAACATACAGTACAGTAGGACGAAATACTGAACAGCAAATTTACTAACGTTTACAGTCAAAAAAATAAATAAAACATGAAGTCACAGTGGATTAAGAATAATATTAAAGGGACATAATGCAGAAGACTACTCTCTCACACTTGATTAACTGACACCTTTATTGGTGCAGTTACTGGACTCTCAAAATAACAAAGAAAAGAAAGGCAGCGACATGAACATTTCAGAGAGGATTTTTATTGAATGTGTGTGTGTGTGTGTGTGTGTGTGTGTGTGTGTGTGTGTGTGTGTGTGTGTGTGTGTGTGTGTGTGTGTGTGTGTGTGTGTGTGTGTGTGTATGTGTGTCTGTGTGTGTATGTGTGCATGAATATGTGTCCGGGTGTGGGTGTAGCTATGTTTGTGAGTGTGTTAAAAAGCTTCGGTGTGCCTGTTCTCCGATTGAAGGGTCGGGGGCAGTGGCACTGCAGGTGAGGCTAACTAAAGTGTGACAGGTGTATGGACCCAGCGCAGGAATCTAGAGAGAGTGTCACGCTGGGACCAGAACTGCAGCTCAGAGCAGAGAATGGAGCGGAGGAAAACAAAGCAGGGAACTGATATCACCCTCCTCTTTTTTTGTGGAGGGAAGGATATCGTATCAACTGACCAGAAAAGCAGACAGAAAATACAAACACGCATACACACACATCTGCATACACACACATCTGCATACACACACATCTGCATACACACACACACACACACACACACACACACGGAATGGACACACCTATACATATACACACCATGTGATGAACAAAGAGACTATGGCATCTCAGCACACAGTGAAGTAAAAAAACAACTGTTGGCTCAGGTCTCTGTTCTGTCAGTCCCACGGTGCTGTGGAAATCCCCCTCTATATGGGCACCCTAACTACATACACAAGCCTGGCTCAACCCTACCACACCCAAAACACACACTCACTCACACACACACACACACACACACACACACACACACACACACACACACACACACACACACACATATTCATGCACACACACACTCACACACACACACACACACACACACACACACACACACACACACACTGAAAGGGGACACTAGACTGCCAGACTGATAGGACAGCCCGTTCTGTGCCAACTGAGAGCATTACTTCAGGGTTGCCTGTTTCTTGGCCCCTGTACTGGAAAACTCCTAATACATGACTAAAGAGCTGTTTAGACCACACAAATAATTCAGCACCCACTGAGATAGAGCAGACCGCCCAGTTATGGAGATTTATTAGCGTATAGCCAGGCAATTATCAGAGAATTATCAGAGAATTAGATGGCTGGCAGGACATAAAGGTCTACAATGCTGCCAAGTCAATTTCAAAGCCATCTCTTTTTAAAATAGATAAATACAGTGAGGAGAGACAACACATTGGGCCAGGAAAGGCAAGTATGATAATGCCTTAATCACAGTGTCAAAGGAACAAACCGGTGATCCCAAGTGCTGTGGGATCACAAGTCAAAACAACTTCACAACTCCAA
Organism: Alosa alosa; assembly: GCF_017589495.1. Taxonomy (NCBI): domain Eukaryota; kingdom Metazoa; phylum Chordata; class Actinopteri; order Clupeiformes; family Clupeidae; genus Alosa; species Alosa alosa. Next base: position 35,981,686 of record NC_063189.1, read on the forward strand.
CAAACAAGACCTCGCACCATCATGACTCAAAAAAGAGAGAGATGGAGTAAAGAGAGAGAGAGAGAGAGAGAGAGAGGGATTTTGAGATTCTAGAGATAATACAAGACAGATGGGTGAAAAGTGGAGGAATAAAGACCAAGAGAAGAAGGGAGGAGAGAAGAAGAGTGGGACGGGGGAGAGAGAGAGGAGAAGAGAGGAAGAGAGAGGAGAGGAAAGGAGAGGAGGGGAGGTCTTCACCATGGTATGGAGGTTTTGGCAGCCAGGCCGGTAGTTGAGGCACTTTTTAATCTGCACTGTGATTTCATAAATATCTCCAGGCCCTGAAACAGTAAACTGGCTTCAAAGGCAGCACGACTACTACAACAACAACAGCAGCAACAAGTCCTGTGGCTGCACGCAACCCATGAAGTCATCTGGGTTGAGTAAGCTGCTTCATATTAGAGGATCTCACTGACAGGATCACTAGAAAAATGCCTGCACAAGCATAGCTTTTAAAAAAATCATTATCTCAATGAACATATTTACAAATGGTTAATAAAATATTGTGATAAGTTGAATGTTCCTTGAATTTCCCCTTTGGGGATCAATAAAGTATCTTTCTATCTATCTATCTATGTAAATTATTGTTGTTGCAAAAGCTGTTTGTTGACAATTTAATTATATATATCAAAAAATAGGAGCCTGGTCTGTTTAAATTCAAATATTAATTAATACTATTTTGTTCATGTATGAAAAATAAACACATTGTGTTGCCTTTCGCATGTGAGAAAAATATATAACTATATAATTAAACTGGATATATAGAAATCCGCATGAATTTCAACAATAGCACAGCTACAAATACTCAATAATTAAGCGTATCAGTGTAATCTGCTTTGTTAGCAATTTCATTAATTTGTAAAATATGTTGTACTGCACTTTAAGGCCTCCAAACTTTAACATTATTTTACATGGTCTTAGAATTAAAAATACATAGAAGTTTCACAGAATCTGCACAGAATTTCATGAGCATAATTTGAAACCAGATCCAATTAAGAAGGGAGGTTTTCATTTATAATTCATTTCCTTCCTTTTGTAGTGATTTCCAAACTTCACCCCCACCCCCCAAGACTGAGAGACAGAGGCCCTCCCTGCATTCCTGGCAACGGGCTTATCTGCCTAGGAGAGCAAGAAGGCCCATAAGAGGGTCTGTACAACTTCAGATTCACTGACACGCACAACCTCAACCACACACACAAACACACACACACACACACACACACACACACACAGAGAGAGAGAGAGAGAGAGAAAGAGAGTGTAGGTGAAGGTCTCCTTCGAGACATACCACCCCACTATGTGCACTAGCAGGCGAGTATTTTGAGCAATTATGACGGTTAAATTTAATTCCCATTTCCTTTTTAAAATTGTTCGCTGACAGATCATTGTATGGTCAATCTGATATATTCAGCGCTATATTCACAATGCTATTGGTACTATTGTTTATTTTGGTTATAAGGACTACTACTTTTTTTAGTTATAAACATATATAATACAAAATGTATAAAATACAAATAAAAAAATAAAATATATAAAAAACCACTACAGAAACTTGTTTGTACAAGCGCTTTGAGTGGCCATTGTGCTAGAAAATGTGCTACGAATAGATGTACATTACCTTACCTTTTATTATGCCTTTTGCTATATAATAGCTGAAAATAACAAATCATAAGGTCAATAATTTGCTTATTTATAAGACTAGGTTTAAGTGAAAAAATCACACATTATTTCCTAAAGACAGATTTGTAACAAGGCATTTTGGATATTGTCACTGTTGTGATAATTTATTGGCTGAAAAATAATTAAAGCAAATATAAAAAAAAGATTAATTAATTGAATCACTAAAAATACTAGGGAATTAAAATATCTAAATACAAATTAAAAGCAATTATAGCACATGACTTTCAATATATTTTCAAATATTTAGTTTAATTGTTTTGAGCTAATACCCAGCCCTTCAATATCCAAATCATGATCCCGTGCACTACGCTTGCAATAAAACTGGACAAAAACCCAAGGGTAGGATTTGTGACCAAACTAATTAACAGTTATTTATGACTTTATTAACTGTTGCCAACATTATTATCCAGCACTTTAGCTCTTTTTAAGCTCTATTTTAAAAACAAATACAATTAATAATTTCAGTATATGCTTAGCTATACTTTAGCACCAAGTTATATGAAACGGATTACTGCTGTAGGTAGATATAAAGCTAAATGGAGCTAGTGAAAAGTCCAGTCTCTCTCTCTCTCTTTTTCTCTCTCTCTCTACTTCCCATTCTTTTCTCTTTTCCTGCAAATAGTGTATCGATAAGGTCTGTTGTCAATGTTTTGTTTACTTAAGCTATGACTTTTAAGTATCCTTTTTAGGCGTCCTTGATTTATATGCTAGATCAATAAAGGTGTTGTAAATGTTAAATCTCTCTCTCCTCTTCTCTCTCGCTTTCTCTCGCCTTAATAAATGTAGGGCATTAGGCCGTGTCCCTACGGTCTTACAAGTATGGTGCCTAAGGTGTGCTGAAATCCCCTCTAATCTCTGAACTCAACAAGCATGCACGCAACCACGCACGCACGCACGCACGCACACAGACACGTACGCACAGACAGATAGACAGACAGACAGACAGACAGGTACGCACGCACGCAGGCACACACACACACACACACACACACACACACACACACACACACACACACACAGACAGACAGACAGACAGACAGACAGACAGACAGACAGACAGACAGACAGACAGACAGACAGACAGACAGACAGACAGACAGACAGACAGACAGACAGACAGACAGACAGACAGACAGACAGACAGACAGACAGACAGACAGACAGACAGACAGACAGACAGACAGACAGACAGACAGACAGACAGACAGACAGACAGACAGACAGACAGACAGACAGACAGACAGACAGACAGACAGACAGACAGACAGACAGACAGACAGACAGACAGACAGACAGACAGACAGACAGACAGACAGACAGACAGACAGACAGACAGACAGACAGACAGACAGACAGACAGACAGACAGACAGACAGACAGACAGACAGACAGACAGACAGACAGACAGACAGACAGACAGACAGACAGACAGACAGACAGACAGACAGACAGACAGACAGACAGACAGACAGACAGACAGACAGACAGACAGACAGACAGACAGACAGACAGACAGACAGACAGACAGACAGACAGACAGACAGACAGACAGACAGACAGACAGACAGACAGACAGACAGACAGACAGACAGACAGACAGACAGACAGACAGACAGACAGACAGACAGACAGACAGACAGACAGACAGACAGACAGACAGACAGACAGACAGACAGACAGACAGACAGACAGACAGACAGACAGACAGACAGACAGACAGACAGACAGACAGACAGACAGACAGACAGACAGACAGACAGACAGACAGACAGACAGACAGACAGACAGACAGACAGACAGACAGACAGACAGACAGACAGACAGACAGACAGACAGACAGACAGACAGACAGACAGACAGACAGACAGACAGACAGACAGACAGACAGACAGACAGACAGACAGACAGACAGACAGACAGACAGACAGACAGACAGACAGACAGACAGACAGACAGACAGACAGACAGACAGACAGACAGACAGACAGACAGACAGACAGACAGACAGACAGACAGACAGACAGACAGACAGACAGACAGACAGACAGACAGACAGACAGACAGACAGACAGACAGACAGACAGACAGACAGACAGACAGACAGACAGACAGACAGACAGACAGACAGACAGACAGACAGACAGACAGACAGACAGACAGACAGACAGACAGACAGACAGACAGACAGACAGACAGACAGACAGACAGACAGACAGACAGACAGACAGACAGACAGACAGACAGACAGACAGACAGACAGACAGACAGACAGACAGACAGACAGACAGACAGACAGACAGACAGACAGACAGACAGACAGACAGACAGACAGACAGACAGACAGACAGACAGACAGACAGACAGACAGACAGACAGACAGACAGACAGACAGACAGACAGACAGACAGACAGACAGACAGACAGACAGACAGACAGACAGACAGACAGACAGACAGACAGACAGACAGACAGACAGACAGACAGACAGACAGACAGACAGACAGACAGACAGACAGACAGACAGACAGACAGACAGACAGACAGACAGACAGACAGACAGACAGACAGACAGACAGACAGACAGACAGACAGACAGACAGACAGACAGACAGACAGACAGACAGACAGACAGACAGACAGACAGACAGACAGACAGACAGACAGACAGACAGACAGACAGACAGACAGACAGACAGACAGACAGACAGACAGACAGACAGACAGACAGACAGACAGACAGACAGACAGACAGACAGACAGACAGACAGACAGACAGACAGACAGACAGACAGACAGACAGACAGACAGACAGACAGACAGACAGACAGACAGACAGACAGACAGACAGACAGACAGACAGACAGACAGACAGACAGACAGACAGACAGACAGACAGACAGACAGACAGACAGACAGACAGACAGACAGACAGACAGACAGACAGACAGACAGACAGACAGACAGACAGACAGACAGACAGACAGACAGACAGACAGACAGACAGACAGACAGACAGACAGACAGACAGACAGACAGACAGACAGACAGACAGACAGACAGACAGACAGACAGACAGACAGACAGACAGACAGACAGACAGACAGACAGACAGACAGACAGACAGACAGACAGACAGACAGACAGACAGACAGACAGACAGACAGACAGACAGACAGACAGACAGACAGACAGACAGACAGACAGACAGACAGACAGACAGACAGACAGGGAGGAATACAAAAGAACACTCTCTCTTTCTCTCTCTCTAAATCTAAGTGTCTGTGTGTACTGTATTTGTGTAAATGTGTGTGTGTGTGTGAGAGAGAGAGAGAGAGAGCTGGGGAGGGTTTGTTTTGGGTGTTTCAGCAAAGAGGGTCAAATCATGAGGATGAAAAGTCAGAAGGGCAGAGAGAGAGAGAGAGAGAGAGAGAGAGAGAGAGAGAGAGAGAGAGAGAGAGAGAGAGAGAGATTGTGGGAGAGAGAGAGCGTATAATGGATGACTCCCTCTTCCGTCTCTGCTATTTCTCCGGCGCTCCTGATAACTTGGACTCTGCTATTAGAGGGCCCAGAGAAAACATTTCATCAGACCATCTGCCGACAGGGGGAAAGAAAGGAGTAGAAAAAAAAAAAACATAACAACCTTTCATTAAGTCCTGCCAGCAAGAATGAATAAAATCTACCTACAACATCCTGGGAACGCCAAGAAGAAAAAGAAAGGGGGAAAAAAGGAAAGCAGAAAAGAGAAACAGAATGGCTTAATGGGAGACAGAAAGCAATAAATGTTGCCGAGGCCCCAGGGTGCTTTTCAAATGTTTATTAGCCCCCCAAACTTTCTCTGCTTCTAATTCTGGGCCCTGATAATTGCTGCGCTTTAATTTCTTTT